>NC_080430.1:125159566-125462780 GCF_028018845.1 Melospiza georgiana | reverse complement strand
TTGCTTTGGAAAAATAAAGGTCCTGGTTCTGATCTTACTGAACATGTGGGTTTGTGCATTGCAATGACATAAGACATCAAGATTATAATTTCTAAAGTTTATATTAGACTATTTCTAGAAATGTTAGTGGAAATGGTACGGTACAGTAGAAGCAAAGTCATAATCTCAAGATTTCTGAACTAAAGCCTGAATTCTGTACTACTCTTTAAATTATGAATAGCAAAGATCATCAGAGTTCCAGATAATAGGTTTTTAGACATAATTTAATTCATGCAAAATATTAACTATCCAGCTTCCATGGTCTGTCATTCTGGAGAGATGCGACAGTGGAGATACTCTGGGTATGTGTTTGTTAGTTTGCTGTAAAATTTAATGCTGGAAGCTTGAGAAAGACACAAGGAGGCTATGGCCAAGCTGTACCAAACAGTACCCTAGAGGGATTTCAGGTGAAATCTCAAAGCCTCTGTAAATACATCTCCAGCAACAATTCTATCAATCTTATATAGTCTGCATTCTTTTTTCTGACATTGCTTCATGGTGTTTGGAGAACTGAGTACAGGTGTTATAACTGGACTAAATGCTAGCAAAACAGATGCAAAAAAAAACGACCCAGGGTCCTCCAGGCGAGAGAAGCCACAGGAAAAGCAGAATATTATCTTTAGTAAATCCTGATCAACACAGTCTATTTAAGGCCATGAGGCTTTCCAATTTTTGATTACATTTGTTTCAATTAAGAAAGATTCCTCCTTTTTAAAAACCATTTTTATGAGTCACTGTAGACTTTGAAGTTCAAGTGTTGTCTGCCAAAGAGTCAGAATGAAAAGGCTCAGATACGTCTCTATAGAACTAACTTTCTATTGTATCTCTGGTATTTATAGGGGAAAAATCAGGACATTTTCAGAAGTTCTATTTCTCCTGTGAGGCCAGCTAGAGAAGAGCTGAGAAACTCAGCACTGATTACCTTGCACACTGTGCCTTCTTTGCAAAGGTGAGCACTCAAAAAGATAGCTCACGACTGGGCCGAAAATTCATTGTGCCAATAGCAAGACTTCCTATTTTTTAGGCCTTTTTTGGCTGGATTTTCTTATACTTCTAGGGACTCTTTAAGATCATAAAAAAGAATAACTCTGTATGCAAAGGATATTTGTCTGGCTTTTGAAAGATTCTAGGGAATTTAAAATGTATTGTGCTGTTATAATTAAAATCAAATTATAATTTTATGAACTTCCCACATAATACTCATTGCTAAGATAGAAAAGATGCTGTGTCATTGGGAAGGTCTATTATTATCATAAAAAGCACATGCAATGATATGCAGAGTTTTGAACACAACAATTTATTTGCCATGATTTAGGATAAGACTGAAGCATATACTCAGTGGGACAAAGCTTGAATGATTTTTTGATTGGCACTTCATTAAATTTGAGGAAAACCAGCCTGTCAGCCTGTGCTGGTTTTAAATCCAAGAACTGTGGTATGAAAATTGCTTTCTTTTCCTTTAGCTAAAAGGAAGAGAAACCAAGTAGGAGTTAGTACTCTGCTAGTTCCTATAAACCATGATTGAAAATACAATTTAAAGTACAAAATCCAAAAAAATAATTTAAAGTACAAAATCCACTCTAAAACATGCAAAGTACCTCTGTGAGTATCCTGCTGTCCCTTGTTTTCTTCTCCTTTTTCCTACCAAAAAAAAAAAAAATCCTCTGAGGTTGGTGATGATTTGGCAAAGGCTTTAAGTTCCCCATCTGGCTCAGCCTTTTCTTCCTCTCTCAGAGCAGAATTGCTAAGGTAACTTTCAATGCCAGACAAATGCTCCCTGAGGGTGCTCTGACAGTGCATGTGTGACTAAATGACACATCTCACACTGCACATTTCAAATTGTGACAACTAAAGGGACTTAATAACATTTATTGCCTAGTTAGAGTCCTCCTCTTCTGTTTGCTCCTTCTCTCTAGACTTCTTTTCAACCCATAAACCTATGCAGAATTGATGGATTGCACAATATTGCTGAGGAGTACAGCCATTGTTTTAGCAATGGTAGAGCCATTTTTCAAAGCAGTCATCCAGAAATTTGGCTGATCACAATAGCAATCTAGGTCCCCTAGGGCATTTCCCTTTTCTTCTATATAAGACAAGACACTGGAGAATATGTAATTAAAAAAAAAAAGCCAACCAATTAACAGAAACAAAAAACCTCCAAACCCCACATATGGCAAAGTAAAGCAAACAGGGATTGGAATATTTTGCTTTTGTGACTCATTATGCTCCTGAATAGGGTATGACAAGTATGCTGAAGAGAACAATTGGATGCTTGACTAGCTCTGGATGTCCTGATTTCAGTCTTACTTCAATTCAGGAGTGCACTTCTGAGATGAATTTTCTGATCATCCTCACTTATCAGTTACATTCACACAGGGGCCAGGCTCTGAACACCCACATGAAATTTCTTTCAGACGAAACCAAACCTGGAGTGGGGCCCCAAAATATTCTCCTTCTCTAAAATATCTGATCCACAGCCTGCAAAGCTGTAAAGGAAACTTCCCCCAAAGTCCATCTGGTGATAGTGTCAGACCTTAGTGCACATTCATTTGCTCTCCAAATGCTTCGGCAGTGCTGCACTGACTGGCACTGTGAATGCTGCCTCTGTGGCCACACTGGGATAGTCTGTGCACACGCTCATGAGGTCTATTTGTGAAAATAAGAAAGACTTTTGCCTACAACCATTCTGGGAAATCAGGCTCAGTGAGTGCTCCCTCAGTGGCACAGTTACTCTGCAAATGCTGCAGTCAGTATTTCAAAGCATATGACAGAAGACTAGAGATGAAATCAATAAAGGCAGAAACTCAGACTGTTTAATCCTTTAAGATTTAAAGACTGTTTTTTATTTGTAAATAAAGATATGTCTAACAAAAATTACTGTTCTGTGACATTCAAAATTTGTCCCAATTTTCAATGTTGTTTTTGTACTGGCATACTTACACACCTATCTATACTTGCAGGTTGATGAACCATCAATCCATTTGATTTAAAAGACCATTTGTAGACCCATTTTCACAGTACTTCTATATGCCTATAGAGGGAAGATCACAGCAAATTACTAAAAAACCTGATCTAAGTCTCCAGAAGCAGTAAAATTTTAGTTTATTGCCAGTATGTATAAACCCAGACATGATGAACCCCAAGAACAGAATTTGTGGCAAGTATATACATATGAACATGTGAAAATGATCAGAGAAAGCTGGATAAATTACTCTATGAAAGCATCAGTGTGACATTTCACAAAGAAAGTGTAGTTTGGCAGAAGCAAGTATTTCTGCATTCAGAAGAAACTGGAATATGTACATGAGAGTTGCTTAAAAAGTTGTGGTCATAATATTTGTGCCATATTAAAGATGTTTTTGTGAATAAGAAAGCATAGTTGTGCTGTGTTTCTTAAAAAAATATGAAAAGTAAATAAAAATGGAGTCTGTATTTTCACTGCTTTTGGGGACCATACAGGTTAAGAGCTAAAAACAGTTACTAACAGAAAAAGTTTTGTAAAAACCTCTTGATCCTTGCAAAGAACAGAAACAGAAGATAGTAGAGTAGAACAGCATATCAATGTGCACAGCTGATTAGGAAGAATTTTTGACTCAGGAAAATGTGTAAGGAAAAAGTGTTGCTCTGCTGCAGTTTTCTCAGAGATGTAAAGCCCTAGATTTTAAGCAAAGATTTATGGAGCAAGGAGTGTACTGTAGAAATGAACTTGTGCTTATAGGAGGTAGAAAAGGGAAGAATGTAAAAGGTCTTTTTCAATCCAAATATGCTGTTCTTTTCCTTGCTGAAATTAATTTTGTAAAATAGGTCCATAGATACTGATCACTGTTTCAGAGCCAAAGATGCAAAATCCAACAGAGCATAGTATCAACTACAGCCAGGGCGTAGTTTACAAGAGAAGAAATTCAGTTTCTCAGAAATGTGACTGGTTTCTTAGTTCTTTTTCAGAAGGGAAGGCTGATTTTTTTTCTCAGAAAAGCTCTAAAAAATGAAGAATGATCACAAGACTGAAATACACTTTTAAGGATTCTTTAAATATCTTGTTTCAGACATTTCAAACTCCTGACAAAGGCTGAGAACAGTAAAGTCCCATATTAATATATTTTTCTCACAAGTACTGTAGGCTGAAGCCAGAGATTATGTTAAATTAACCTATGTTAGAGTCTTTAGAATATTGTTTCCTTTTCCTTCAGTGATGCCATAGTAGAGACACTGGTCAATGTAAAGAATAAAACAGGGTGATTACTCAGACTTTTGTGGTTTCAATATTAGGCTGGAACACAGTTTCAGTGGCAAACACTGCTGGGAATAATAGTGCTTTTATCAAGATGAAGAAGAGGACTCCAAAGGTCTTCAAAGAAGAAAAGAACCCTCACATTTTCAGACATATCATATTTGTCTTTTTGATTGCACTCTAAGGTTCATTAAGTGTAGTCAGGCCCTACATTTAGCTCAGGAGCTCATACAATCACTTACACAAGAGAGCAGCCAGGCCTTAGGCACCAGAAAGCAGATTAAGTCTGCATCCTGAACCTTCCCAGCTGCCTTTGTTCTCCCTCTCTCTGCTTTATTAGGGCTTTGTTTAAATGGAAGTGTGCTATTGGGAGTGTTTCATTTTCTTAAAATTATATTTAATAGAGTAAAATTATTAAATGGCCTTTTGGTGAAGATGGCTTGGACTGAAATTCATATATATTGACTGATCAGGATTAGGGGTTCCAAAAAAAAATGGGTGGAACACTGTGAAATGCTCAAAGATTATTTGAAGCATTAATTAAGAATTCACACTAAAGTCAGTTTTTCCTGATAATGTAAGGCATCAGTCTATGGAGATTTTTTTTTTTTTTTTGGTAGGCTTGCAGCCTTTTTCTTGCAACCTCTTGTTGCTTTTAGGTTAAAAGCAACAAGAGGTTGTACTACAATATCTTAAATTTATAATGGCTTTCTAGAAGGAGAGCTGTCAGAAAAGCTAATGCCTCCTGCTTGTCCAATGACAATATGTTTTGTTGAAAACATTTTTAGTAGTGTGTGGAAAACATAAATGGTATATCTTCTGGTAGCACCATAATTGCACATCCCACAAATAGTATTTGGTCCTTCAAGGCTCCAACACGGTAAATCTTGGTGATGCATTTCCCCTTAAAACATGTCAAAAGTCCAAAGCAAAGAAAAGAAAGCCACCACTTTATCAAACATATAATTAGAAATAAATATGAGATTTCAGAGACTACCAGAATATTGACATGTAAAAATCAATTTAATCAAATAATAACAGAAACACGTATTCTTTATAGTACGCATCAGTGACTAGTAGAGATAACAGTTAGTGAAGCAGTATTTCAGGGGATGTCTCAATTGGCCATCCAGTGACATTACCACCCCGGAGGTATTTAAAAGATGTGTAGATGTGGCACTTAGGGACATGCTCTAGTGCTGGACTTGGCAGTGCTGGGTCATTGGTTGGATTTGGTGATCTTGAGGTTCTTTCTCAACCTAATGGTTCCATGATTTCCCTGTCATAATGGCTTTGCTAAGGAAACCATTCCAAATGCTCCTTTCTGGAATCTCACTCTGACCAGGGTCAACAGTTGGGACTATTTGGCTTGGGTAAAAATACCAAAAAACTCAAACAAACAAAAAAACTCAAACATTTTTCCCTCTAGGGTTTATTCCTTGTGGAACAATTTTTGCAAGGGCAGTGGTGAGTCAGCAGAGGGACACTGAGCACGGTGACACAGCAGCCCTGGGGCTCCCTGGTGACACGGTGCACAGCGGAAGAAGCAGCACCAGAGGCTTTGCAGGTGGAGCAGCAGAGACCGTGACACCGGCCACAGGAGCACTGCCAGAGCTGACTGAGATGCAGCTCCCCTCCAGTGACCTCCACAAGGCTTTTCTACCCTGCTAAGGAAAAAAATTACTCTTCATTCGTATTGAAAACATGGATCCTTTTAATTTCCAATTCTATGCATTTTCTATGTTCATTGTTTAAAACTCACCCACCACCAGCATATTAATTAAAACTGATTAATTATATCAATCTAGCTGCTGGCTTGTTTATGAGGTTTGTTATTTACAAGATAGGAAATTAAACTTTGCATAGTGAGTAAAATCAGATTGTTACTATTCCAGTCATTAATTGTATATCAGTTGTAATTTTCATAATGTCAAACATATATTCCAGTTTGCAATTAGTTTAACAGTGTTTGTTTATTCCATCATATCTTGTTTCCTCTTAATTTTAAATAAATGTTTAGGTTTCCTAATCTGAATACTATAATTTCATGACAGAATTATGATTACATGGCTGGTAAGTCTTTCCAAGGGAGTGTTTAATTATTTGGGGTAGATTGAACCAAGTGTTCTGGAAGAAGAAGAGAAAAGAGAATACAATATCACTTACTTGATATTTTAGTGTCTTTATGGACTTCACTCACTTATTCTGACCTGGTTTCCCAAACAGCAAAACATGCCTGCTCACCTACAGCCTGGATATTCCATATGCAGAAAGAGAAATTTGACTGGATAACCAGTCCCACACACAAGCCCACCTCCTACATCCATCTGCAGTATCTCACACCTAACCCAGTATCTCACACCTAACCACATCAGTCTAAGTCTACTTAGAAAATTACCTACTTTCTCACATTGCCTATGCAAGCATGGGAAAATGAAGCCATAAATGTCCCTTACCCCAGTAGTTTGGCCACACAATATGCACTCCCCATTTAATTGCCCACATCGTTTTCCACTTGAATATGAACTACAACTCAGTCACGTTAAGAGATAAATCTAGGTTTCGCACAGATATCATGCAAAAGCAAAATATTAAGGTTATTTAATGAAGCCTCATCCTCAAAACAGAATGGAAATTGTACAGATTACAAAAAATTAAGGGAAAAATTGACAAGTATTTCAGGCTGTATGATATTAAAATTAATCCAGCTGAGCAGAATAAATTAGCTTAGGAGCTTGATTATTATTGTTTAATGCGAGACAGTAGATCCTGATGGACCCTCCTATTTTTATAAATCATATTTATATTTCATTCAGTCACTTTTGCCTGATTTACAAATAATTTTTAAAATCTAATGTTAGACACATTACTAAAAATTGAATAGCTCAGGCACATAATTTGGAAAACTGAGCCAGGAGACTTCTGGATGGAGAGCTTGTCACTTAAGAGTGTGGGGGTTTTTGTCATTTGGCTAAACTAGATCCAGACAAGGTAAGTATCACCAGCTGGGAAGAACAATAACAACAATGAATTTTTAAAACCTTCAGAGAAGTACATTTGAGTATGCACTGACTTTTATTGGTACATAAAACACAAATAAAACCCGTGGAACTAAATATTCATATGGGGTCGCCCTGAAACTTGCAAAAGCGTGGAAAAGCCTCCACTGAAGGAGTTCAGTTTCTTCTGAAGGACAGTAGGAAACTCCAGCCAAGTTTTATAAGGGCTGAGTGAAACAGTCACAGTAATTGAATCTTTCTCCAGCAAAAAACCCAAGATGGCTTGTAACCCAGTATTACTGCATCAGGCCATATGTGCTGGATCATTAAAGACAGCTAAAGTAAACAGATAAGCAGGAAATCCAGTCTGGCTTTAGGAATCTAGAGTGCAATCAGCTACTTCCACAAACTTAGTGAAGTGACCCCGAGCTCAGCAGTTGGAACAATGAAAAATGTTTATGCATTTTACTCATAAATTTTCTTTCACTGAATGCTTTGGGCATGCAAGTAAAATGTTTTGTTTGTCTGTTTGTGACTTTAGGAGAACAAGTATTCTTAATCCATAATAAATATATATTTTTAGTATGTTCTTTAAAAAACTAAACACATTAACAAGGAAATAGCAGCCAGTACTGAAACAAATAGGGTCGTGTAGACATGCAACACCAAACCAATGGTAAAAGTACTGACTGAGGTGAAAAATGAACCCTTGCTGGTCTGAATCTAAAATTCTTCTAAGGGGATCAAGCGTAATCTGAGTTTGTTACTTCTGAAAATCCAGTCAGCTTGAACCTGACACAACTGGGAACAGCCAGCATTTGACAGGAGAGGCAGGAGGTTCTCACCCTTGTCCTGGTCCCCTGAGTGTCAGAGGCTCTTTTAGGCTTAAGTGCTGATCCTGCAGGAAAAGGCACCTTAGGAGAGCTGAGGTTCACAACAGCCTTTACAAGCTGATGCCAAGCCACAGAACCACAGAGATCAACCTTAAAACCTGGCGTTAAGAGCTTGGTGAAAAAAAGGAGAAAAATTCTAAAAAAATAATGTTTCATTTAATTTAAAATTTTTAAGCTCCTTCTTGGTGAAACAAATTCTCTTCATTTTGGGTCTCATCCTCTTTCTCACACAGCTTTGGAAGGAGTATCCTCATTTTCTTCTTTGCAGCCAACCAAAAAAGTCCTGAGAACCTGGGATACTGCTCTTATTTTAAGTCACACCTGCAGTCACAGCCTATAAAGATCTTTTACCAAATGACTAAGCAGAGGCATGTATCTTATAATAGCATAGGGTGTTAATGAACATCAAGAAATATCAGTATTCTGTTTTTCAGTAATTTTTTAAAACAGATATTAATAAAAGAAATGCATTAATTAATGGAAGAACACAATTTTTACTTGATTTAAGGTACATTTAGTCAGCCAACATACCTAGGTGATTGATATCCAGAAAGCACAGTCTTGTTCAAATGGTCTGCTGAAACCAGAACAAAACATCTAAGTCTGAGCAAAAATTAAACATTCTCTGAAAGAAACAAGAACAAAGCTAGTTATTTGTAAGGCAGATGTTATATATTGGTATTTTTGACTCATTGTAATTTATTTTGCCTGGAAGTAAGCCTGCCATTTTCATACATCTCTTTGGGGCTTTTTTTACCAGTTTTATGCCACTGGGTAGTATTTACTGATGAAATGCAGTCAGAAGAGCTTTCTGTGTAATTGCACTTTCAGTGAAGCAGACAGATCCTCTTCTTCAGCACTTGCTTGCTCTCACACCCACATATTCTGATTCGTATGCAGTGCCTTATCTCTTGCTGTCTGGCCTGTGAATTATGTGTCTGCTTTTATGTTTTCTGCCAGTGTTTGCTCATCACTGGTTGGTCATTTTTCACCTCCTGAGTTACACAGTCATCACTGTTACCACTTGTACTTCCATGACAGAAAATGAAAAGTACATCCCTTCAATATTTAACCCTGCTTGTGCTAAAAGAGATTGAGGACTATTCGAATCACAACCCGTGGAGGGTTTTTTCCTGATCAAGATCAATCTAGAGCTGAAAAACTGGGTAATGTTTCTGTGGTTTATTGTTACTAAAATTATCAGAGTAAGCAACAGTCTTGGCCTGTGTCCATGAAATACTGGCCACAGCAGATCACTGCGAGGTTAAGTCTGCTCCTCCATATTCTGGTGCACAGCAGGCTGAGTGGGGGAGAGACAAATTAAATGGAGATGCACACAAGAGTGTGTGAATTAGAGAACACTGCAGGGCAGCAAATGGCCGCCTGAAAGCAGCAAGAAGCACTTAATCAGAGGGACCATGTGAGCCACAGGAATTACTTGCTCCCTGAGCTGGGAGATGTGACAGCATCTGCTCCAATGCTGCCATTAAGGCACCGTAAACACCCCCCATCCTCTGCCATGCAGCACTGAGAATCACTGGTGAAGTGACTGTCTTCCTGGTATTGCTGCCAAAAATACTTCAAGGGCATGTATGAACAGAGGAAAAAAAACCAGCAGCTTGCTTTTCAGACTGAATTACCAGCACAAAAATGCATGCATTTTAATGAAAATTCTGTTCACATAGCCAAGTGTTCAAGAAATTGAAATACCTATGGGATTTCCCGTTGTATATCCTAAGAGGCTTCCTCTGTTTATTATGACTTTCATTAATAAATTAATTGCTGACAAATTTATCACACATTGTGAGCACAGATCTTCAATCATCTTTGGCTGTTCATTTCTTTAAAGCACTTTCTTCTTGTCAATACCAGAAAAGTCTCTAGGCATGCCAGAAATAGTAACATTCATGCAAATTCCTTGGCCCCAGCTGAAAGTCAACAGAAAAAAAGACAGATTGCCATTGCTAGTAAAACATCAGTATTGTTTACAAAGGAAAAAGCAGATGTAAATAACCACTTATTTATGAAATGCTGAATCATGGAACCAGATATGCCAGAAACCTTGCCAGGATATATTTCCCGTCCTGTTTGGTTTTTTTACTGAAAATAGATTGAGAGAAATGAGTAGATTCTCCACATCACAGCGCCTTTGGCAGCAGTTACTAGAAGAAAATTGATCACATGAGAACAAACCTATCTCCATCTGGGAAATGGGTTCCACGGGTCCCATGCCCATGGCAGGAGGGTTGGGACCAGATGAACTTTAAGGTCCCTTCCAGCCTGAAGCTTTGTATGACTGTATTAAATTACAGTTTGCCAGCCCACTTTGCACAGCAAACCCCTGTGGCCACACACAGGTGGGACTCCAGCTGCAGGAGCATGAGGCTGCCTGGCCTGACCCCAGGGTCCAGCCAGACCCCTCCAGGGGATGGCTCTGGGGGAAAGACCTCTCCCCTTGCCCAGCCAGGGCTCTAGCAGCCTGTTAACATGGGTGAAACTGAGCTGATCAGAGGCACAATTACATGGTCAACTACCAGGACAAAGCTGCCCAGTCCGCAGAGAGCTACAGGTTTAGTAAGATACATGCTGGATGGAAATCATGGCTCCTTATTTCCACTCAAGGAAAAAAAGGCACCTGAGGCAATGTCAGAGGAATGCCATATAGGACAACTGCTGAAACACCTCCAGTTAAAGATTAAAGAAGCACAAAAGCAGAAAAAACAGAAGTTGAAAGTTGCTTTTTTGCATATTGGAGCTAAATCATAAGTTACTTGGCAACTTGTTTCTCAGGAGGTCTCTGGGAACAATCAGTGAATTTGCTGCTGGGAAGTATAAAAGGTAACACATTCACAACTAACACATTCACAGCTATGGGTACCACTCCTGAAATGGCTGCACAGCCAGCCATGGTCTATAAGCCCTGTGTATTCAGTGCTGAAACTGTCCTTTGTTTCCTGAGAGCTAGAATTAGGGTGAGAATGTTCAGGCAAAGAACATTCTATCTGGTCTGAATTAAAGACCAAAACTGTAGAAACGAACATGCAAAAATTCATTGTAATTTTCTGCATGTGCAGCAGTTAAGTATTCATCCCCAACCTTGTGAGCCTGAAAATGTGCTGGAAGCCCAACTGCACAAAACAACTTGTACTGCTTTACAATACAGCTGTGCAGCTAAACAGTGCTGCTGGTGGGACCCTTTTTACAGAACCAAAACAAAGGGCTCTGTGACCAACCTGTGGGCAAGACACCTTGGGGTTTGTGCAAGCGACCTGTGCTGCCAGCACTCTTCTGACCAGGGACTCGGTCTTAGCTGTATGGAGAGAGCTTTGCTTCTTGCAAACAGACCCACCTAAAAATGCATGAATCATGGGGTTTACAGAGCAAAAGTCTAGACAAATCCAGGAATTTTAATATGGTTTGAAAGGGTCAGAGGGGACACATACTTGCTTTTTCTCCCATTTAGAACCTAGAAGTGTCTTCCATAGTCACAGTACAAGGCCTTAATTTTTCACCTTCCAGCTCATTGGAGTGCAGACAGGCCACTTTTAACAACACATGGTTACATTTTGTTATTAAAAAACATGTGCCTTTCTGGTCATCTATGTCAAATACTTCACAACAAGATAAAATTTGAAAAATTCTCCTCACATGACACATGAATTTTCCTGAGGGCTGAAAGATTTTTAGAACATGAGTACTCCATTGCCAAATATCACCTTCTGTTATCTGCAGTTTTGGAGGATGTGATTGAGTTCCATTGCCCTTGAAGAGAAAAAAAACAAGCTGCTTTTCTCTAGCTCTGGAGACCGAAACCACTAAAACAACATGGTTTTCTAACACAAGAGCCAATTCCTATAATGAACATCTTGAAAACAAATCACAAACCTTTCATCACCTTGAACATATTCTAGATTAGGCAAACCTATTTTATCTCACACTTGTTATTTTGACTTCAGAAACATCATGGGTTCAAAAAGTGGAACAGCTGGACAAATAAAAAAATATGATAAAAGGAAAAGGAAACCACAGCAAAGAAAGCTGATGGAATGTCCTATTGTAGAGAGATATGGAGAAATATGAAAACAAGCTCTTCCCTACCCAGAGGGCTGGTTCCTGGTGCCTGGGTTTATGTACCAGTCATGGCTTTTCCAGCTTTGCAATGGATGCTAACACAGTGAGCCCTTGCCTTTCCTGCCCTCTCTGGCAAGGGGGACAGTCACAAAAGGGAGAGGGTGGCACAGCTGAGGAGGCAGCGAGGCCTGGGAACCCCCATCTCCCCAGGGATGCCTCTCCCAGCTGGCTCCCCCCTCACTGTGGGGGCCCATTGTGCCTGCACATCATTTCCCACTGCTGCTGAAAGACTCTGGAGTGCTTTGATGTGGGCAGCTGGCAGAGTATCACCTTCAGGAGGTGAGCAAGGGGAAAAAGTCATTCCGTGTGCACAAGGCATAACTCCAGGTAAAGCTCTCTGTGCTGCTGAGTAAACAGTCTGGCTTATCCCGCGCAATTGCTTCCTATCTCCCCGTGAGATAAGGACTGGGGCAGTCCTTTGGGACAGTCACCCAAAGTCTTTTGCAATGCACAACAGAAAAGACAAAATTGAAACCGAAAGAGATTGCATTTAATTTCCTCACTGCTGCCAGAAGCTGTGATCCAGGGTGAAAGCCTCTGTCTGGGCTTACACATCCACATCCTCTGTGCTGCAGGGACTGGTCAGTGTCTAGTGTTGCCAGTAATTCTTGTTTGGCCTTTCAGGACAAAAGCTCCAGAAAGGAGAATGCACTGAAGCATGGTTTTAGTCTGGGGATGCAATTATATACTTCCACTTCCAACTTTTTTTTTTTTTCAGTAGCTTTCTAGCAAGTTCTAGAAGTGCTAAAACTTATGTCAAAGCAACAGCATGCAGCTGTGTACATGCACTTCTGAAAAGTGAAAGAAATCTTTGTTCCTGAGCCACTTGTAACCAAAATGCAAAATGTAACTGTGAAAAAGAAATATGAAAACTGCTATACCAGACCTTTACATGGTCTATTACCTTTCATTATGCAAAGGTTAAAATCACTAGAAGGTTATTTTTCAGTAATTAGACAAATCCTTTTTCAGGCAAGCAAAACAGGTTCTGAACAAATTATTATTGCAAATGCTGTATGTATACTGTTCTCCTTTTTTCTTTCAATGTTTTTCATTCAAATTAACTTTTATAATTTCCTTTTTAAAAAAAGTACTTCAGAAGTAATAAGTACTCTAAAATAACATTAAACTACCTTTCATGGTCCAGCTTATATCATTCAGCTACTCTCAAAAAGATTAAAAAAGAATCTCACACAATATTTAATTAAAATATGTTACTATTTAAGAGCATGAACAGGAAAGCACCCCTGTCAGATGAAAATCCCTTGAGCTGTTATAAACTTCTTTGATTCAGCAGACATAAAATACTGTAGCATAAAAGTAATTTCATGCTGCCACACAAATCAGTGTGTCATGCTCACATTACTACATATTCTGAAGTAAATATTCACTTGATACAAAGTATATGCTACATTATTTTTTTAAAGCATATAGAAATACATGTACATACAATATGTTGCATTTAATGTAATGACAGCTGAGCTGAATTCTGCATGAAAATCAGGATTCTCCTAAATTTCCAACATCAGCAGGAATAATTTCAGCCCACAAACATCAGTCCCATAGTCAAGAACTCAAAGGAGAGCTTTAAATCAGGGATTCAGTTTACCCATCATGTAATTTCACTTCATTAGAATATTTTTGTTCATTTGCAGTAAGCATCTAAAACAGAGAAACATATTTCCAAACAGAGATGAAGTCATTGTATACATCTTTACCAGCTATCTCTTTTTTTTATATGCATTGGTAAAGATGATTTTTAAACTTAAGATTGTTTTCACTAATTATTAACAAATGTCATCCTACCTGAGATGTTACTCAATAAGTAAGTGCTTTAGAGTTTTCTAGGGAATATTTATTGGAATATGTATTAATATATATATATTATATATTTATTTTATTTAAAACCATGCTTTTTTATCAGATGTATTATATGTACATCAAAGAATCCAAGACAGCTTCAGTTTTCATTGTGTTTTTTTTGTATTTTTGCCTATTAGTCCTCTTCTATTCCTGAATTTATTAGAGCAATCTTTCAAGGTCTTGTTTATAAATTCCAAAACAGCTTGTATTTTCTTATATCCTTTTAGGATATAAGAAGCTTTTTTTTGTTACTCTTTTCATATTCCACGGAGATTTTTAAAAATTTTAACTTCATCTAATTGCTCATTTAAAATTTTCAGTTGACTTGTGTTCAGCGTTATTACCTGTATTTAGTTTTCATGCCATGCGGATAAACTGCAAAAATTCTGGAAAACTCCCAGAAAAAAACCAGTTTTATTAAGACCACCAGCAGGTATTGAAGTCCCATTTGTTATAACCATGATCACTATTATTTTGTCCTGTTCCAGTGAAAATTCCCAGAGGGAACCCAAAGTGCGTGGCAAAGGCTACAAAGGTCTTATTTTAGGACCTGTTGGCAGGTTGCCATCTCTTGGGGACACTATCCAGCCATCAACACTTCACTGCAACATTCAGCTGTCACATCCCCAGCAGGACCAGGAGCAGCATGGCGTGGGTCAGGAGATCCACACTCTGTGGAGCCTCGCTGCAGGGGAAGGGACAGGGCGTCCCACCTACCCCATCCCCAACTGCACGGCGCAGAGAAGTCACAACATGTGAACTAGAGTGAGCTCCCTTCCTGGATGTGGCACTTGAGATGCTCTACAGACATCAGAACAATCTGTACCAAAATGCTTGAACTTAAATTGCTTAGCTGGACTTAAAATACACTTCAGCTACACAGCAGAATGCACTTAGTTAGGTTACAGAGTCAGTGTGGGAGAGCCAGGCTACTGTTATAGATGGATAATGAGATGATTTGCTCTCACAATTAAGGGATAACTGTTGTGTGAATATTAAGAAAACCTTTAGTGATGTATAGTTATGTTATTGTAGTTCCCTTTTCCCCCCCGTACTGTTGCCATCAGACAGCTGGGCTGTCTAGGACAGGTACAAAGAAGGCTGCACGTGTGCCCCTTGCATGGGGCAGCTGGGAATGGGAAAGCTTGGTGCTTAAAGGGTGCAGCATGGCAACACCTGACCTCCAATCGAGTCACAAGAAAGCAGTCTCCACTGATAAATGGCAAAGAAGAGCTGACTGACAGACTTTGGGAGGGGCCAGGGCTGGCTGATGCAACCCCCAGGGATACAAAAGCATCCATCTTGAAGATGAAGTAGCTGTGTAGTATGCACAAGACAGTTCCCAGTGCTGTGAATTTTTCCTTATGTAGTCCTTTTGTTGCATTTTTGTCAAGGTTTAATAAACTTCTTTAAATTTTCAAAGTTAGCAGTTGTTTCTCACACTACCTTCCTACCACTATATTCTGCTCATTATCCACTATGCTGGGTATTGTGGCATTGCATTTTCATTTCTGCAATGATTCAGCTCATACTGAGAGTTTGCATTTTTTATATAGTTCTTCTTCCCCCTGCATTTTTTCATGAGCTTGATTAGAATTCCACTGAATGAAAGCACTGCCCAAATGAAGCTAGAGTACTTTTTTATATAAAAACATTTTTCAATGGTTTTGGCTGCCTTTTTAAGAGAAGTTTTAACAAACAAAAGCGAACATGTGTAGCCATTCAATCTATTGTAAAGAAAACAAACAAACAGAGACAAGCTGCTAACAGGTACCTACTACTCTGGATGTCTCCTCTGCTCACTAAAGTCAGAATTTTTAAAAATATGTATTTTCTTCTTCTCTAAATGAACATGTAGCATGCTGAGTCTTAGGTTCCTTAATTTCACAGGTTAACCCTCTATCCCACAGTACAATCATTTGTGATTACATAATGAGCTATGTACTATTGTCTGTACTATCATTAAACCTATACCTCTCAGAGACTTCCAATTTTCACTCTTTGCTTTAGTAAATATTGATTATCTATAACTATTTTTTATATCCAGATGTGCATTGGGAACTTATGCATTTTGCATAAGCAGCTGATTAATAGAGAGCCTTGTACTATAGAGAAGACACGGAGAGTTATGTAGTATAATAATCAGAATGTGAAATTTGGGATTATGTGCATAGTGAGAAAAATAAATACTGAAAGCAAAACAATAAATATTTTGAAAAGATTACCTTGAAACACTAACAGATAGCTAGCTTATTTGATTAAATTGAGTGCATCAAAGTATTTTATAGTTTCTGTAAACGAGATGTTCTGTGCAAGTACACTTTTAGCCTTAGAGAAATAACAGCCTGAGGTTACTTTTGACTCCCTGGAATAACAGATGACTTAAACATCCTCCTTCACTACCTTTACTGGTTGAATTGGATAGCTTCCTGTCTATCAGAAAGAAACCTTTCCCCATGGATCTCTTCTTTCATAAAGGTCAGCACAGCCTCTTTGCCTTTGTCACTTTAAAAAAAAAAAAGAAGTCAGTATTGTACCAGCATATTTCCTAACCCTTGACTTCCTAAGGGTTTTTGCCCTTTTTTTAATGAACCAAAAAAAGAAAGGAGAACAAATGAGAGAAAGCTATTTCTCATTAAGTGTTTGCTTTACGATTTTGTAATATTTATATAACAACAATCTCCAAGAAAAAACAACCCACCCATATCAGTATTTTCCAAATATTTCTTCCCTTGTAAGACAAAATGTTATTTTTGCCTAACAATTAAGGCACTTGCTAACATGCTTCTCACAGATATTTCTTCCCATGCAACTAATTTTTCATAGGATTGCTACCATTAGAAAGAGGATAAATTACTCTTAAGGGCTGTTTTCAATGAAACAAGCTGGCTGAAGAAAAATCTGAGTGCACTTCCCATTGCTGGGCATGAGGCATTTTAAATGCATTTTGGTTGTATACAGTCTTCTAGCTGTTTGCATTAGCTGTCAACCATAAGTTGACTCTAAATTTTAGCCACACTTTACTTTATGTCTGAGCTTACTAGTAATGCACTTGGTATTTTAACAATCAGTCATAATTCATACAGCACGCAAATCTAACAAAGAGGCCTGAATATATTCTTGCTCAGTGTAATTTGAGGGGACACTGTAAGGCAGATGCAAATGTCAATATTATTCTCTGCATGTAAATATTCCCTTTGTTTGCATAATCCTCATGGGTATCATGTTTCAGTATTTGGCTGCTTCTAGCAGACCAAAGGGCAAAGTGATGCAGAGATCAGCAGTGACGTACATCATGAGAAGCAGTTGAAAAAAAAAAAGCTTTTTGATCTTGGCAAAAGTCACCAAATTCAGTTTCTGGTTATGATTAGGTCAGTTTTACATATGTCAAGTGACGTTTTTAGGAGCCAAATGAAGAAGATACTGCCTAGTGCTTCACTCTTCTCCCACTACAGCACAAGGAAGACTCACTAACAACTCCACCCTGGAGTGTGATGCAGCAAGTGTTTGTACATCCACACACATTCACACCCCTCTACAAATAAATGAAAACCATACTCTACAATCCAGAACATATCCCCTGCCTAAAGACAAAATTTTTCATTCACTCTTTAAACCAGCTATTAATGCCCCTCATCTCTGGCAGTCGTGTCCATCAGAGCAGGCTCAGGCCAACGAGTCTGACAGGACACACACAGTGGATCCCAGGGAGAGGCAGCTGGGTGAGAGACCCCATCCATGTCTGTAACTGAAGGGAGGTGTCAAGAGCATGGATCCATGCTCTTCTCAGTGGTGCCAAGCAACAGGGCAAGAGGCAATGGGCAGAAACTGATGCACAGAAAATTCCACCTGAATGTGAGGAAGAACTTCTCTACTGTGCAGATGACCGAGCACTGGAACACCTTATCTAGAGAGGTTGTGCAGTCTCCCTCATTGGAGATATTAAAAAACCATCTGGACACAACCCTGTGCTTTGTGCTCTGGGTTGACCCTGCTTGACGAGGGAGGCTGAACCAGATGACCCACTATGGTCCCTTCCAACATGACCCATCTTATGATTCTGTAACTGAGGGGTTTTGGCTCTCTTTCACACATGACTGTCAAATTCTCAAGAATAGTGTTTTTTGCTTTGTAAAATCCAGTGATGCAATAAGCAATCATTTTTCATGGAAAAAATTAGACTGTTCTTGCTTGAAATTGTTGACTTTAAAACAACGTCATTTTTGTATTTTGTTTATTTAAAGGTTTTCCAAAATGTTTCATTCAGGCTTTCCTGCTTGCAGACCTGTCTCAGATTTTGGACACTTGTTGATTGAGAAACCTTCCTGGAAAGGCATCTTCACAGACCCCTTAGTGTACAGCCTTGCTCAGTCAGCTCCACATTTCCAGAATGGGATTCCATTTAACCAGCAGTTCCAGCTGACCCCCTTAAGGGACACTTACTTGCCAAAGGAAGTTTCTTTAGCAATAGTACTTTTTAGTATCACTGACTCTTATTTCAGATCAGTTAACTTTAATTGCAGTCAATTACAAAACTCTAAGTTGTTCTGAAATTCATTATCGCCCACTATCTCACTTTAAGGGTCTGGGTTTTTTCCACGTAGCACATGTACTCCTAGAAGGATTCCAATTAGAGGCTTTGTTGTTTTGTTAGTGCTTAAGTCAGTAGAAAGTACATCTTTGCAGATACAACTCAATGATCCAAAAACTATTCTTACTTTCTGTTGCAGCGGCGGGTGTTGCATATTTTAATTCCAGTTTCACGCGCAGTTTTCCTCCTGCATTTATTGCCTCAGCTGAGCCGAACAATGAGCTGCAGGCGCAGATGAGGGGCAGCATCCTTCGCCCATCATCCCAGCAGGAGTGCCAGCAGTGTCTCAGCACAGCCACAGCAGGCTTCCTTCGCGCTGCCGGGGATTCCTCAGCACGGGAGCGCGGAGGAAGGAGGAAGAGGAGGAAGAGGAGGAGGAGGAGGAGGAGGAGGTGGCGATGGCAGCCGGGGGAGACCGGAGCGTGTCCCTCGCTGCCCTGGTGTGAGGGGCCCGGCCGAGCGGCGGCAGCTCCAGGGTAAAACTCGGCCTAGGCCGCCAGCAAGGGCAGCGCCTCGGGCACCTCAGGCTGCGGCTTTCCCAGCTTTTCCCAGCGTTTACTGCTGACGTTTTAAAGGCAGTTCTGGCTCCCTCTCGTGGAACGAGAGCCGTAGGCAAGGTTTTGCCATGCACTCGGTACAACGCTTACATATTCCCAGCCCTAAAGTTTATGGAACAGTAAGATAAACTCTTTCATTAAGCAGATTAAAAGGACCTCGCACTCTTGATGTCTACAAAAAAAGATCGTTCCTCTATCTGCACTGTCTTCCTACACTAAACCACCACACTCAGCAACACAGTGCTCCAATTCTCCATGAGCCTTCAGCAAAGCTCCAGAAGGCTCCTTTCCTTCCTCAGCACTTCCCTGGCTCTGCTTGTCTGACCCTCACCTTCCACCTCCACCTCCTGCAGGCACCACACCTCAAGATGGAAGGTGCTCTTGCCAGAGTTCTCCGTCAGCACACAGCATCACACAAAGGTCTGCCTCTAGGATACAGAGCCAACACCAAAGATAATATTTATATTTCATTCTTGGGGTTGTTTCCTGACATGTTCCAATTTTTTTTTTTATAGCATCTCTTCCATATGAGTGAAATAAAAAGTGACACTGCAATGTGGCAAGAATAGCTAATGTCAGATACAGAAGTAATGAGTATTTTCCTTTTCTTCCTTTGTGTTTCGATTCAGCTCTCCATGGATCCATAAAATATGAAGATGACATCATCTTACTAAATGCTCATGTTTATTTGATGGTCCTTCATGATCTGAGGTCCCTTATTCCCTCCATTAAGCAGAAGAAAATGCATACTGAAACAAGAACTTTGGGGGAGAAAAAGGCATTATTTAGACTTAAATCCTTACAAGAGGATCCCCCATTGTGCTTGGCTGGTGAGAAAATACTTTGTTGTTTCACTTCAACATGAAATTTTCTATATGATTTTTATGTGAGGTATTAATTGGTACAGCATGTCAATATAAACAACATTTTTTAAGACCAGAATTCCACCATGTGCCACGTGTTCATCACTGTACTCAAAGTACAGCCCACAACCAGAGAAGTCAATTTTTTGAAGTCACAATTTACAAAAACTGTTTCTAAAAAAGCAAGTTGTGCAGCCTTATAGATACAAAAGGAAAATGATGGTAATACAGGTATAACAGGGTTGTTCTGCAGCAATTAAAATGCCACTCATTAGTTTTACTCTTCATTAATAAATTAAAGAAAGTTTTATATGATGTGTTTTATTTTTGTCTATAAGTGGTAATAGATATTGCAACTTATAAGTTAAAAAAGAAAAATCCATGAGACTGTCAGTAAGAGAGGTGTATGACTTTACACAGGAGCATGCCCTAGAAGAGGGTTACTTGCATTATTTCCACCCTCTGCAGGCCTCCACTGAACTGGTGAAATGTTCCCAGCACAGTAAAATGTTGTTTATCCCTCCACGACAGCAAAGACAACAAATACATCAGCTGCTTCCTAGGAAAGTGCAGCCAAAATAAGTAAAGTAGGTGCTCCTGGAGAGAGAGTGGACACCTCCTACACCTCTCACACATATTCTAGTCCTGAAAATGTCTGTGTAATGCAAATCCAATCCACAGCAGGCTACTTGATTATCCCAGGTTGAACTGTTTGGTTAGCCTAATCCTTCTGACTGTGTAAGCACTCATGTCAGCAATAAAGTAAATAATAATAACAATGCTAAGTAGTGTTCCTTGAGAGAATGTAATAATTTTGATTTGAAACTGCTGTAGTAGTGAAAGCTGACAGAGACAACAAACATATTTGGAAAGTTCCTGCTCCTCATAAATTGAGGCTGTTATGTTGGTTGCATTTTTCCCTCTTACATTCATTATGTGTTTTATTTTCACTTTCAGTTTTCAGAAAAATAAGTGCCTCTTGTAAAGAATCCAGTTTGCAACAAGTCAAATCTGTGAAAGCACAAATGATGCTCGGTCAATAAGAACTCATTGGTTTCAATAAGACCTCATTTCATTGTGGTTCTTGTGACTGGCCTTTGCAATATTTTCTTTCAGTATTTTGAAACAGCTCACATTCAGCAAATTCACATCTACAAGGACCTTACCCTCTTTCTCAGATGAACTGGAAGAATTATGTGGCAAACACTGATTCTGCCAGTATTGCTGGTTCTCAGCCAGCCAAAGCTCTCAGCAAAGATGACTGGCACAGAATTGGATTTTTTTCTTGCAGAAATATTTTTAAAATATGAGAGAATTAAAAAAAGAAAGCCAAAACAAAATGAAAACCCAAGTATGCCTCCTTATTTCACCCTTGGATAAAAAGACAAATTACAAAATGGAAACTGTTCCATGCATAACAAGAGATTAGAGAGAGGCTTGCAGAGGCTTACAGAAATGTCAAAAACAATGTATGTGTCATGCTGAAACCTCCAAAACTCTGATGAAATCATGTTAGGCTTCTGCCCATCATTACAGGCCAAGACAATATTTTCTTTGTCTGCAGGTAATAAAATTATATAATAATTGCTTGTCACTAGGCAACCATTGATTTTGAGATGAGTTATCAGTTCTTGGGGACAGAGCTAAACATTACTTGGAGCTACTGTTAATTCTTTAAATAATCATTAAAATCAAATGAATCATCTTTTCTCTCCCCAGAAAACTACTCTTTTTAACTCCAAACTTCAAAGAATCAGCAAACACATTAGTGTGGCTTTGCTAAATCTGTTCTTGCTTTTAATCATGTAGGGGATATAAAAGGGTTTGTATCAAAAAACAAAAAGAAAAAAGTGATTACGAGAGACAGACTTTAGTGTATGGAAAATCTTTGCTATAGCTCAGGACTGAAAAGTGCTATTGGCCATTTTATTTTGTCTCCAATAGCCTCCTAGCAACAGCATTTTCATATTGTTACCACACAATTTTTTTTTTTAATCTTTATTTATCTCTGCCACAACACAGACTAAAGGCTAAAACACAGAAATATGGGGTTTTTTTCCCTTGGTTAGAATACATCTTCAAAGATCTAGCCTGAATTTATTTGTGAACTAATTGCAAACATCAATCACCCATTGGTTTATCTAGCTCTTTCCCACTGTGCTCAGTTTCTAGATTTACCCATGAGTAAATCCTATTCTTCCTCTTTGGCAGGCAATAATCAGCCAGTTCACTTCCTTCTGCTCCAAAGGATCTCTGCTCTCTTGATGTCAACTGTATGCATCAGTTCTTGTCAACTTTTATTTTTCTTGAGTTTGCTCGAGTCATCTTCCTCCAGATCTGCATTCCAACAGCACCTAACACTAATATTTCCTCTCTTCACAGGAAGTGTCTTTACCGATGATCTGCCTAGAAATGAGAAAGTGATCTGGCATGATTATTTCTTAAAATAAGTCCTGAAAGTTCCTTAAAATACAAGCTGGCAAGGGAATGACAACAAACAGTCCTTCTACAAAACACTTCAGACATCTGTACCAGTGAAAGAAATGCAGGAATATGAATGGAAGCCGCTAAATGTAGGAAGTTCTAAGTGTGGTTGCCTGGGTCAGTGAGCGTAGCTGAGAATGGACTGGGTAATTGCTGTAGGCTGAATGTGTGGCAGAGCAAGCACGGGGGGAAAACACCCTGCTACCTTGTGCCAGGAGAGCACACCTGAGAGAAGACCTCCAAAGGTCAGCAGTGCTGCCAGGAGAATCAGCTGTGCACACACAGGTAGGTCAGGCAGCAGAACCATTATGTGCTGGTTCAGCATTTCTGGGGAAAGGAAAAAAAAGGAGGAAGAGGAGCAAGGGATGCCAAGATGGAAGATAACACTTCAGAGGAACTGATTATATTAGACTGGCAGAAAAGAAGTGCACCTCACAAAAATTTAAGCAATTGAATCATCTAAAAAAAAAAAAATAAAAAAGGATGAAAGTTAAAAAGAGATCACTTGTGGGTCCTCAATTATCTGAACTCAAGAAAAAGTATGCAACTTTGAAATGAAATGAGGAAATGAAAGAGGGGCAAAAATCTTTTTGAAGCATGAAGGACAGAATGAGGCTGTCCAAAGTACAAAGGCAGATCCATCAGGGAAAGGTCATAAAGGACAGAGGAAAATACCCTGTCTACACATATTGTAATGGGAAAAGCACAGAAAGAGATGGCACAGAAAAGTCAATGTTTATTTATTGTCTGCTTTACAGTCACACTCCCAACTCTGTATTTTGCTTTGTATTGGCTCACTGCTCCCAGGTGCAGATCTTTCACATCTTCCTATTGAAATGCTTATTCTCCTTCTCCTGCTCCCAGAACTACCTTAGCTCATGGAGGCTTTTAGCAGTATTTCTCCTCAGGCATGCACTACACCCCTCACAGTGCCATGGCACACTCTCCATTACACAGGCAATAAAAACATGGCTTAGCAGGGGACACTCTTCCAAAATGTATTTTCTATATCTTTGATAGTTTTCTCAGTGACAAGTTTGTTTGAAATCTGAATTCTGGGTCACTCACCCAGCTAATTATACCTTATCTTGGCCATATTTCTCTTGCTGTACAAGCCTGTCATAAATAACACTATCAAAAGCCCTAATAATGCCAAGGCAGATTAAATTTACAACTTCCTCTCTGTTCAAATGACATGTTATCCTAACAAAGAAAGAAAAAATATTGGCTCAACACAACTTGCTGATTATAATTAATCTCATTTTGGTCTCTTAAGTACTTATATATATATTTAGAATTGTCATTCCAGAATTTATCTGGAAATTGGAGATAGTTGACTGGTCTAAACCATTCACCTACCCCTACTTTTCCCCTTTCCCTTCTTCCTCTTCCCTATCCCATCCATTTTCTCAGCACTTTTCCCATTTTTCAAGTCTTCAGAGAGTGCAAGCAGCCCTAATTTTCAAACAATTTCAAACAATTTTAATTTGGGCTTGCATATTATGTTGGCTGATGCAACACCCTGCCTCTTGCTTGCTGCTCTAAATTCTCTTATTTGAGAGGACTACTATTGAATAGCTCTCAACAGTGTAAATTGCAGACATATCTCCCAAAAAAGGTTTACAAAAGTTTGCACTTCACATAAAGTAAAAAATTGAACAGGAATATGTTCAAGTAACCAGTAAAAATTCTATGAAACTTTTACATAAGAATGTATCAGATAACCTATTTAAAGAAAGGGAAAAAAAATCAAGGACTGGAAACAAAGAGTGAAAAATATGAATATATTACAGTATTACATTTACACTAATAAGCATAATAATTTATTTCATGGCATATTTTTGTTTTCTCTCCTCATTTCTGGATCAAAGTGTTTGAATAGTCAAATAATACTAATCACTACATTTGCAAAAGTAGAACACAGAGTAGCCTGAGAAAGGAGAGAATTGATGGAAATGGAAGACTAGAAAACAATTCATATCTCATAACAGATGTCTGGTCTTTGACATTTTGGATATTCTTCCTTCATGTTTGCTGATTCATTTCTTGACTCTCTCTTTCCTGGAAGTCTCAACTACTTAGCCACACCCTTAATTACCCTTAATTTTTATCTTTAAAAAAACCCATAATTTTTACCTAGTGCTGACAGCTTGTCATCTTCCTCCCAAGAACTCACACTGAGGGATGCTGATCTTGAGGTGTATCCAACCCTGAAAGGATCTGCTTTTGGTTTTCACTTAATTAGCTAAAATCTACAAAGAACTGTGGTACGTGAGGTTGCACTGAAGTACTGAAATCCATTTTCATCTACAACTCTTCTCAGTGCAATTCTTTAATTTTTAACCCTTCATTTTAAGGAAGCTTGTCAGAGAGAGCCTTCCTCGTTTGAGAAGAACTTGAAGGATTACAGCTCAGGGTCAGAAGGACATAGATTCATTTTCCCCCAGAGCAAGCATCCCTACCTGGAACCCTGTTTTGGTGCAAAATACTTCCAGTTCCTTGTTACAGCAGGCTTTGACCTCCTCTCAGGACAAGGCCTCCTGGAGTAATTTTGCCGATCCCAGTTCCGTGTTCTTTCTGCAGTGAAGGGTTCAGAAATTAAGGGCTAGCCTACAGAAATTCTGGGGTTATATTGTCACTAATTTTCAAGCCTGAAAAGTTGTTTAGAAAGTCCACATCATTCACATGTGGATAAACCCAAAATCTTGACATTAAAGACAAATTGAGTTTTTATTATATGCTAAAATCCTCAATAATTAGGCTAGGGAAAATCTATTTAAAATATATCTCATGTATTAGACCACCAAAATGCCATCTCATACAACTGAAGAAGATGAAGTCTAACAAACACACAACCCCTCCTGAAAATCCTGGAGTAGGGTGGATATGCAAAGGAGCAAATAAAACCATATAAAAGTAATGGTTTGTTTACGTTTTTGGTTTTTTTTTTTTTTTTTTTTTTTTTTTTTTTTTTAATTGAGAGAGAAGGTCTGGGTGGCCATAATTTAATTACAGGGAGCATTACCCATGTTTAATAATAAAATGGCAGTTCTCAAGTGCTTTTATGATGTGGTTGTATCACAGTGAATATACAAAACTCCCTACTTGCATTTGCAGTCCCACAGGATCCCTGCCTACCCTGCAGAACTGGACGAGATACCATCCTGGAAGCACGGAGAGCCTGGAGCAGTGCCTGCTCAACATGATCAGCCAGCTGTCTGAAGGCCACCAACAAGTGTTCTGCACATCAGAAATTCCAGAACTCTTCAAGGAACAAATATTTAGTGCATCCATGTCTACAAAAATGTTTTCTTGCTACATTTTTCAAACCCACAGAAAAACGTTCAGAGACATAAAGGCAGGGAAAGGTTGCCAGAAAACACCATTCCGACATCTGCGCATCTTTAAAGCTCTGCAAAACTCATGCAAACTCACACATGATCATAAATGGAATATATCATAATTTGTCAGGGCAATACAAATCTGAGGATAAAAATATAAGCACACTAGAGCGTCATTTACTTTTGAGCTTTGCTATTTAGAAAAGGGCAAGCAATTTTTGGTTCTGCTCTGTTAGGAAAAGCCATCATGAAGAATGAAGAGCTGTGTTAGGACATTTCAGACATAACCCTAAGCCCTGCTCCTGCACAGAGTGGTGGTAGTACAGCACCACGTACTGAAAAAACCCCAAATCAGGGAGTGAACCTAACTTTCCCTAGCTTTGCCTATCAGGTTGGCTGCAAACTGCATAATCCTTCTCACATGTTATCTGATTTACAACAAAGCACAAGTTTATATTAAAGCCACTCCTCCTGTCAAGGCATTGAGTCTCTTTCACCCAACTAGGAGGAACTGTGTATCTTCATGTTAGCCAGCTTGCTGTTCATATCAACCAATAAAACCAGCATTTTGAGATAAGAAGATACAAATCCTTTGGCAGCAATGCTTCAAAGATGGCATTAGGCTAAGAGGAGGGAGGCTGCAGAGACGATGTAGTGTGTAGGAAAGGACTCCTTTACACAATATATTTGCTTATGAGTCAAGTATTAGCTGGCTGTAAATAAATTCTCTTCAGTAAAGTACTGACAACAATTAAAAATTTCCAAAATTGACTAGGGTTGATTCTAGTTCTAAGGTTTGGAAGCCTTGGTTTTAACAAACTTATTTATTCTCTTGAGCCTTTGAAATGTTCTCCTCCTGACCACAAAAATCTTTTATTTTTTGCATAAAAAAAGGTTGAAATGAGAGTTGTTCAATTCCTATATAATTCTTTCACTAAAAAGGAAGAAGATCTAATGCAAAAAAATTAGAGATTATAAATGTTTTAAAATCTGCAACTACATACCAAGTGTTACCTGTACTATGACAGGATGTTTTGCATACTGGTCATTGGTAGTTGGTTAAAAATCAACTATAAAATAACTTGGAATACATTACACATAAAAGTATTCTATTAAATGAGACAGCAAAACCTCTGATTTTTGAAGACACTGCTTTTGCAATATTCAAACAGTAAGTATTGGTTATGGTTTAACTATGAAAGAAGCTTTACAGGTCTATGTCCAACAACCACTGCATTATAGTGTGACTTGGTGCTACAAGGAAGTAAATTATTAAAAAAGTGAATAATTGAAGTTTATAAAAGAAGAATTTATGTCTTTCACTGTCAGCAGTTTACACTGTCACATATCAAATCATTATGCCACCATTTCTCAGAGTAGTAGCCCATATAGATTTACAGCCCAGAACTTTTAGATTCATTAGGAAGACAATAGGTATCCCAGACACCAATCCACTTCTGTACAGTGTTTTTGGTTTTTTTTTGTTTTTTTTTTTTGGTTTTTTTTTTTTCCAACTCTGTCTTTCCAAGAATGAAGATTATGGATCCAGAAAGAGACATTTGTACAAATATGGCACATTAGGAAAGTTTGGTACATTTGGAAGGAATTATACATTAAACTACTATGACAAGTCACTCAATCCATGTTTGAAGCACATACAATTTCAGATAAATACATAAAACAGGAAGTGAGAGTGCTATAATCTCAAATTAACCAGCATCTCTAGGAATACTTACTAAAACTTCTAGAAGTACACAGCATATCTGACCTTATTAAACTGGCATCTATTGACGTATATTGACAGTTTTATTGACATGACCTAAGCCAGAGATGAGCAACAAGGAAAGCTTCATACCCACTGCAGTTTTGTACTGAAGTACAAATCTGATGTGTAAACCATCAGCCATTTAAGTTTCCACATTGGCAAGGCTACATCTCCACTTATCAGAGCACAGTATTTGGTTTAATCCTTAAAATGTGGTTTTTTTTGTAGCTAACAAAAATGTAAATGGTCTATGCAGAATTTAATTTTGCAGGGTACCTGGACTGCCAAGTTTCAGCTGCATGTGTTGGCTTAAATCTGTCAGACTAAACAAGGATTGCAGAGCATGTCTCTCCCAACCTCTGAGCACCTAAACCATAAGGCAGAAAACAGAATGACTGCTGGGCCTTTGTGGTTTTGGAGATGAGACTGAATATATATTCTCATTTTTTTGCAAGTTGCTGAATTTAGGCAACTTTCTTTGTTAAAGACCTACTCAGAATTCTCCAATATGATTTTAGATAAGACAAAAAAATAAAAAGGTACTTTTATTCAATAAATCTTTATTCTGGGCTCAATCAGTTTGTTATTTTTCCTACAAACACATCTGAAATAACAAGGCATCTTGAGGTTATTCATTCTAATTATTCATTCTAATTAAAAAATATCAGGTGCTTTATGACCATCAGGTTTACTCAGTGTGTAAGTGACAAAATTCAGAAGTTTTTGGTTTTCTGGGTTTTCTGAACTGTTTGACTTGAAGTTCCACCAGAGATAATAAACATGTAACAAATAATTCTTCTGGTTTCTGACTAGCCTTTCATATCCCATATGGAAGTATACTAGTATCCCATAATTATCTCCTACTTTGTGAAAATGTAGAGCACTACTGCTACCTAATGGGTCATTTTCTTCAGAGCAAGAGGCAAATGACCTATTAGATAAAAGACAATTTTATCTGCATGCTTCTTTTTCCATGCCAGAGAAACAATCAGGAGGATACTTAGCAGTGGTAGTTCTGAGTGTTAATTTTTAATGATGGTACTCACTGACAGCAACACTTGGAGGAAGCAGTTAACTGCATAATAATCACTGTGGTGAATGCCACTGCACTCAGCTAGCAATACACTTAGCAGTTTATCAGCTTATTAATCAAAGGAACCATCTTTCAGCCTTGGCTGTTCTACTGATATTACATTTTTGCATATCTTATTCAGAAACATGTACCTCCGAAATCAATCTGCATCCATGGGAAAATCTGTATTCATGGGCAATCTGTATTCAAGGGCAAAACAACTGTCTCACAGGTGACACAGAAAGGGGAAAGCAAACAAAGTCTCCATTGGTTATTGAAAAGGAGGATAGGGAATCAAATCACTTGTTGATAAAGGACAAAACAAATAATAAATTACATAAGAAACAGCATGCAAATGTTTCCACTGTATGCAACACCTTTTATTTTGGCCCTAACTCCCTTGAGCAATGAAACACTTTCCATAAAGCTTTTGCCACTAATTTCCAAGCTGCTCCAAAGCAGGTCCTTCTCTCCCACCCTACTGTAAGCACCGTGAAACAGCAAGGGAAGGAAGGCCATCCTTCAACTTTGGCACACACAGACAGACCCAGCCAGCACTGACAGATACCTGCAAAAGCCAGAACAAATATTTACTACAGATGACAGATCATTTCAAGTTTTAACTGGAACGTTAGAAATGTTTGGTGTGAGCTATGCCAATTTTCTCCTACCTGTGGGCAGCTAGAGTGAACAAGTTCCATCCTAGCAAGTATTTTTCTTCAGTGCTTCTCCTTTCAGAAGTCAACCAGCCTGTTTTTACTTAAATTTTCCTAAAATAATCTATCAATAGTATTGTTGGGTTGGGAACAAACCTCTTTATTCAGCTTAAAGGTAAAGGGACATAAGAAGAAAGCAGAAGCCGAGAAGATCTTGGATCAAGAATTTTACGTATAACTAATGATAAAAATAATCAGGGTGGGGGGGTGCAGGGGGTGTTCCAGCTTAAAAGCTCTATTCTAGTCTAATTCCTCCCCTCAAAGTAGCCTTGGAAAAAAAAAGATGTTCAACCTTTTTTGGTGAAGATACTAGTAAAGGATGACACTTGAGATATCCTGATAATAATAGAAGATAAAGACATCTGACTTAGAGAAACATGCAGTGCAACTTTTTTAATCTCCTAATTCTTCAGCATTCATTACAGAGATATTGCAAACTACACCCTGTATGTCAATCTCAGTCGTCACTTCCAAAAGTGTTTTCAAATAGTAAGAAACAGACAATTTAATTTTTAAAAGCACAAGCCCTGCAGAGAGCACCAACAGGCAGATCTCTCCTCCTAAGCGAGGTGACATATTAGCAACTTCCTTCTCTTGGGGCTGAAGTATCCTGCATTCCTGATTGCACCTTAAGCTTTTTCAGGGTGCCCAGCTCACAGCCTTGCTCCAGAAGTCACCGTGAGGCACGGAAACCCGTGCAGCAGCCGCTGCACCTTCACACACGCTGCTGCCCTTCCAGCCTGCCCTGCTGCGGGCACGTTTCTCCCCCGTCTCACTGGTTGGTTTAGCTGCTGACTCTGTCTGATTGCCATGTGGCGCGTGGCAGGGTTTCACATGTGGCACAACCACAGCCTGTCCCACACCCAGAGCATCATGCAGAGAGCTGCCTGCCTGAAAGGTGAAAGCCATTCCCACACCACCCACTCCTGGCCCTTCTCCTGTTATTTGGTGCCCCTGTTCAGACAGGAAGAGCCAACTGTAGGGATGTAATTTAACAAGGAGAAACCTATGTGGGAGCTGGCTGGGGCTGACACTGCACACTTATGCATGGCTTTGTCATTTTATTCTCAAACAACTTCTTTCTTTGCTTCCTTTGAGTGCAGTGATGCCAACACATTGTAAGAGGTCAAGGTGCTGAGCAGTGCCTCAGTCTTTGACAGGCACACATGGCCCCAGGCCACAGAGATTCATCCCTTACCCCTGGGGCAGCCAGCACAGGAAAGTCATGAACCAACCCCACCTCCATGACACCCAGCCATCAGCCCACCTCCTGCCATGATAACCAGACTCACATCTGTGTTTCAGGCTATCTCTGAAGAAGGAGTTATCTTCAGACTGATTTCATTCTGGCAGGTTCCCTATGGAGTGAGGAGAACTGAAAATGGAAAAAAACAGGCTAGCCCTTAAGCTTTTCCAAAGGAGATCTCCAACATTTTAATATTAATGTTGTACCAGAAAAATCATGAACACTTCACCTTCTTGCTATTCTTTTAAATATTATTTTAAAAGAAGTAGGAATCTGCCTTATTTATAATCTTCAATTCGTGTCTGTGGTGAGGCAAAATAACCAAAAATATTCTCACAAAGTGTTTTTGGAGCAAAAAGCAAAATGCTGTAGCCTTCTACTCCCCTGTGCCCACAAATTGTGCAGAAAATCCGGGAAGGGGAGGTTGTCACATCCCACTGCCTGTGAACGTGGGACACTTTATCATTTCCATGGAGCCAGTTCCCTTTCAGCCCTCTCAGACTGGCACACCAAGCCATCCATCCCTGGTGCACACCCTGGGCACAGGAATGAAAAGGGAGGGAAGGAATCCCTGAATATTTGATAACTTTCTTACCAGCTGGTCTGGCACTGCCTTGCCTTTGGATAATCCTCCTAGTTCGACCTAAGCCTCTCACCCAAGCTGTGCTCCAGGGCTTGGTAGTGGTAACTCCAATCTCGACAAGCCGGAGCACTTCTAAAATTTCTGGACCTGGCATCTTTTTGAGATACTTCTAGAAAAGGGCAACGAATAGCCTTAATTGTCACCAGAAGGATCTGAGAGGCAGGTGTCCCACTGAATCCAGACATCCAAGGCAGGGAAGCTGGCATCCCACTGAATTTTCTATAGATGTGCCTTGTGGAAAATGTCTTGATCACTTTCTGAGGCTTATGTTGGAAGCACCTCCCCAGGCAAGGAGCAGAAGGATGTCCTCCAGTTCCCCCTCCCTAATGGGGCTGTCCTGTCTTGTTCTGATCAATTTCTGACAGCAATTTCTGGTCAATGCCTGGGTAGATATCTCCATCTGGGATGGAGACAAGCTTGAAAGGTCACTGTAGGATGTAAGTTTTCTTGACAGGCTCTTAGATAATTTGCCAAGGCAGAAATTACTGACAATGGAGGGCTTCTTCACAGGTGAATGGCCAAAAAGATCTTTTGACAGTTGTCATTCTTGTGCCGAGAATGACACAGGAACAGGTGAGAGGCAGTATTGCAGAAAGAGCAAAGAAGGCTTTATTCAAGAGAACCATGTGGTTTATACAGAGTGATACCATGCATTCTATTTGACTGGCTAGTTAACAAAAACACCTTTCTCATTCTCCATCCTTGAGAAGAACAGAGAGATGAAGCAGAAAAACATTATCTGCAGATTGTTTATACTAACAAGTTATTTCATTCTTACAACTCCCTGAAAATTCTCACAAGTTGCTGTGAGAAATGCTAGTTGCTTCTCTCTCTCTGTGTCCCATGTCATCCGCACAGAATCAGGGAGAGGCAGTCTTCCAGGGACCTTAAGATTCTGGTTAACTTTTAACCTGGTTAAAAGTTATTCCAGAATCCTTCCTCAGGTGGCTTCTAGATGACCAGAAGACACTTGTGACTTGACTTGTTACAGCCTTGTGCCACACATTGACTCCAAACAGTGTGATCAGGAAGGACAGAATAGGAAGGGACTGATAATCTTTGAAGAAGAAAAATGGAAAAGCTGGTGATTCCCTAGCATTTCCCATGCACTAAGCAGCTCTTGGTAAGCTGTGTACATACAAACAGCCACATGTCAAAGTGCACTGAGAACCCAGCCCGAGAGAAATCAGATGGAAGATGGGAGATGGAGTCCTACTGGGGGGATGACAGTGATGCCCACGCACCATCATGTCCTCATGTTGTTCTTTGTGCAATCCAGCATCAAAGGAATGTACTTCTGGTATTCCAGTCCAAATTCTCGTATAATGTTGTCTTTGCAGTTTCATACGCTCCACTGTATCAACTGAAACACTTCTTGTGAGACAAACTTGGCTTTTAAACAGTTTTGTGACCTATTTGGATAGCACTGGTTTGTTTCTGCTATTTTACTCAGCAATGGTGAGGCAGCAGGAGCGGGGCTTCAGGGTCTTTGGCTGCTGTGGGACCAATAGAGTTCATGCAATAGTTTGGGTTGGGAAGGGACCTTAAAGATCATCTTTTTCCAACCTCCCTGCTGTGGGCAGGGACACCTTCCACCAGAGGAGGTTGGTCAATGCCTCAGCTGACCTGGCCTGGCTATCTCCATACTGAGACCCTGTGTGCAACTTCTTCTGGGTCCACTTTCTATTCACCATCTCCAAGTGCTAACAAGCCAAGGTGTCTCGGTTTGTACAACAGTAAAAATTTCTTTTATTCCTTTACAAGAGTCATAGAATTTGGTACTTTCTTTGCTTCTGCCTCCTACACTCACATAGAAACTCTTTTCCTAAAAGCACACAAACCAAGGGAGTTCTCATTCTTCCACCTGCCAAACAGTAACAGTGAGCTCTGATTCCCACTGAGGAGAGGTTTACATGCCAGGGAAATGGAGGGGATAGCAATTTGAACTTGTGTCCCAGATCTGCAACTAGTGGAAGCAGTCCTTACATCTCCTGAACACCTCAGTCCAAATCCATGGAAACAAAGGTGCTAGTTTATTCACCAACTGGCACTGGGGAGGATTCTTGTCCAGGTTCACAAGCTGTGTTATGACCACCACTGGGTAAAGTATTTGCATTGAAAAAAACCAGAGCAAGGCACAGGAATATTAAGCTGGGGCAGGATAAATGCAAGAAGAATGTCCCATGGATTTGAGACTGGTATTTTTCCCAAGAGTGCTCCAAGTAAGGCTGCATTTGCACAGTCCCTTAGGGGATCACAACATAAATGTGCAAACACTGTGGCACAGGATCTCTTGCCAGGGTGTTCTTCAGAAGCAGCTCAAGGCAGTGTATGTGATGTCCCAGTATCTGCAAGGCTCTGTCTCTGTGGAAGATACTGCAGTTCCACCACAAGCCCTCCTGATTTAGGGGCCCAGGTTGCCAGTGGTGGGCTAGCATTCCCAAAGAGACCCCTAACTCCCTGCTGAAACCCCCATCCACCTCCTGAAATGTCCCAGTCACACAGTCTTACCTAAACACATCTTCAGCTGCCTTGCTCACAGCCTTGCCCTAATCTTAGCCATACACAGACAAAAGGCACTAAATTCTATCATCTGGGTCAGGAAAGATAACAGATAATGCTGGGTGTGACATACAGAGAAAATGCCACAGCTTCTCCGTGCCTCTATAAAAACACATTAAATAAAACACGTGGCAAAATGGAGCTCTGTCTGTGGAATAACTTGTGAATTACTGGCCAGTTATTTTTCCTTCCAAAACTGTACAGCCCAGAATTCCAACAAATAAACCAGGGATGAGAATGAAGAGATGTGTAGTATATTTCTTTAATACCTCTAGAGAGGAAGGCGTTAAGAACTGCAGAATCAGGAAGCCTTTACTATTAATATACGAGCCTTTATTAGCTGCATCTCCTATTGGTGTTGTTTCTTCATAATTACATGCCTTTTTAATGAAAGAGAAAGAGACCCAAATCTTCAACACAAGGTGGGACATTCAAGAATATGTTTCTGAAATCACAACAGTCTATTAAAGACCAAGTAATTCAACAGTAGTAATTGAGGATGCAAGGTATGGAGAGTCTCAACAGTCATGTTTAGCTCGAGTCTTCATCACCATTCTGAAAAATGTCACTCTTGAATATTTTGGGAACAATTTGTTAATGAAATTTAAAACAATAAAAATAAAGATCTACTACTGGCACTCACTTTTTTGATCCATTTTCTGTAGGTTAGAATTATTTCAGGTCTTTTTTTAAAGCTGGTGGTGTTATCTCTGCTGAGGGAAACAACACGAACCAAAGGCAATAAAAGCCCAAACATCTCAGAACAAGCACACACATATCCATTCAAATTTAGCCCTTTAAAATGGATGGATAAAACAAAAAACACAGTACCTGCACACTGTTCTTACGAAATACTGTGGCTAGATCTTCATGTAATATATAAGCATACATTGTTAAAAAAAGAAATTCAAGTCTCAGCGTGCGCTGTTTTGATTTGCCAGGTGATGGTTATTGGGCAAACTGCATTATTAGATCATATCTTAATTGTAGTTTTTCTCTTTCTTAGCCACCCCCTCCCACTGTAACCACACACAGATCACACACTCAAGGAAGAAAGACCCATTTGTAATGGTTTCCACTACTACTACAACATAATTTGTAATCTTCAACGATAGAAATGTGTTTGGAATTATTTCAAGGCAACTCCAGGCAGCAACAAAATAATTTTAAGAAATAATTCAAATATTCAAAGGGGAAATCTCAAAGTTCAAGTTTCAAATCTGCAAATTAATCTTTTGCTTACAAATAAGCTAGGTATGGTAAATTGGGGCTAAGCAGGCACAGGTTGCAGGATTAGGCCCACAAAATCCACACTTACAATAAGAATTCTCTATTTAAAACCACTGTATTCAAACCATTTGTATAGATTTTTTAAAATTAAATAAATATTAATTTAATTAAAAATTAAATTAAAACTAATTAAAAAATTAGGTTTTAAGAACAGGATTCCTCTTCAGGATAGTTTACCATCATGCAATAAACGCATCTTCTTGATAGTTAAGTGTTCATCTCATAAGGTTTTTTAAGTGGATGAATTTAAATCAAGTAAAAGTTGATAAAGTAAAACCATACCACGGCTGGAAAGGTATGATTAGCAAAATCAAAAAGCCTGAAGTTTACAGAATTCATCATATTTAAGTAAGATTTCACACTGTGGAAAAGGAGTCAGCTTTATGTTATGTAGGAAGGACACAGAATATTTCTTCCTAAAATAAACATTTAATCAGAGAGGAGATTTCACAGGAAAAACAATAGAAAAATTAACAAACCCTCCCCTCCAATACCTCTTTCAGATGCAGAAAAAATGTCTTTTAATTAATTTAGGAACAGACCTAAACCCTTCATTGGATCTGTAATTGAACACAGACATTTATTAATCCAAAGCAAGGATAAAAATAACCTTTAGCGCTTGTATCATATTTCCGAGATTTAAGACCTGGTAATCATTCCTCAGGTAGTCTTCTGGTTCTAAAAAATTTGTAGATATTTAATTTTACTCCCTATCACAGTGGCTCCAATTAAGTTGCTGTGACTTTTCAGGGTGATTTTCTGGCTGCCTTTAAAACCACCCTGGAGGAAGACTTCCAGTTCTTTTTAAAAAAAAAAATAAATTTAAAAGCATATTAAAAGAAAAAAAGGAAAAGCTAAAAACTGGAAGAAACTGAGTATTATTTCAGGGACAGTTTGCCTGAAACCAACTCACTGACCACATTTTCTCAAAACAAATAATGGGCAATGAAGGAGAGGAGAAAATTAAAAAGTTCAATAAACGCATTTTTGTACTTGTATATATAACACTGTAAAAAGAAAGACCACTAAGAGCCTGAGTGCCACCATCTCCTCACCACTGGCAGTGCTGCCCTTGGGAGACCTCCCCTTCCTCGTGGTGTTTTCTCAAAACACACTTATTTGGCATATTGCTCTTGATAAAATCTTTATTGGCATCATCCTGCACAGCAAGACAGGAAGGGAAAGTAATTGCCCCTTCTATTCTGCAGCTGGACAACAAAACATTCCTGTGAGTTTCCCACATGCCCACAAATCTTATCTTAATAGTTTTCCAGAAATGTTTTTCTCTTTAATTCTTGCCAAAGAAAAAGAGATCCATACATTACATTTGAAAGAACTGAAGATCTAATTCCACATTAAAACCTGTTTATCAGTCAGTTTGTGTGGTTTTTTCAGTGCTCACCTCAGTGACAGGGCAAACGATTTGAACACAAAAGGTACCAACAACAATTTATAAAAAGTGAGTGTTCTAGTGCCATGATAATATTAGGTCCTTTGGTGTAGCCCAAATGCAGCAGATTAGAACTTACCAGACCAGAGCATCAATGAGAGTTTTGGGTGCACAATAAACATAACTCTGAATCCCAGCTAAGTAGGGATTCTCTTGTGCGTTCAGATTTATTTAGTGGAAGGAATAGGGGCCAATATGTCTCTTTTTCTCCCCACCTTCCCCCCGTTAGTTAGAAAAAAATTAACAATCAGACATATTTATTCTTAAAAATAAGAGCGTAACAGTGGTCATACTTTTCTGAACTCCACCAGTTTGCGGCAACTGGAGCACATATTTTTTATTCCAAAATGACATAAAAATATTTATGGCTTTTTAACTAATGTTATTCAATAATTCTAATGGTACTGTAAATTTGCAAGAAGCCTAAAGTCAAATCTAAAGTCATGATCAAAAGAGCTTTTCAAGCTGACAAGCAACATCTGGAATAAGACAGCAACAATCCCAGACATACTTAGTCTTTGGAGAACTGAATTGTAACAAGAAATTATGTGCTTTGCAATCATGTAGTTCTCATGTAGCAATATCAGTATTCTGGTAGAGGTTAATATGCAATGCCTGCTTTTCTAAGAATTAATTTGACCATGTCAGCATGATCTCTAAATTTAAACTCGTTTGGAGAAATTGTCCTCAGGAAATGTATTGAACGTGACATATGTTCATACACAAACAGCTAAAATTACTGGTGCCTTTCAGTTGTTAGATACACAATTTGCAGTACTCTCTTTTATGGCTTAAAAAGTTATTTTCAAAAATAGTGTGAAAGAGAAAACTACACACATTTGCAACAAAGCCCTGTGTTGGACTACATCTTTCCAGAGACTGCTTATTTGGTATCTTACTTAGTCAAATTACCTACATTATAAAGCTAATATATCATCTACTATTAAAACAGTCAGCTCTGTAAATTCTCCAGGTATGAAAGTGAAAAGGGACACCTAATGTCTTGGAAATTCTACAGAAATATTTCAGCTTTATTCTACCTCTAAAGGTTTTACCCACAGCCCCAGACAAGCTGCACCTAATTCCACTCCAGAGGAAGTCGTCTCTATTACAGCTCGGCATCAACTGTGTTTTGCAAAATAGGTAAAGAGATACCAGTCATTTAAACAAGGTAAGACTCAGCTGGGATAGACTTTTATATGTTCAGGACTCTTTTCATGATTTCTTGATTAAAATGGGTTGTTAAGACAATAGTCACATAATCAACCTTAAATTCTTTCATCTAATTTTTCAACTGGTTGGTGTTTGGTTTTTCCTTTAAAAAAATACAGAATTCTTCTGAACACTCAAATTTGATCTTTTGGCAGGTAATCTTTTCAGAAAGAAGCCCCAAATTAATCCTAAATCACTAAAAGAAAAACTTTGAAAACAAAATGCATATAGAGATTCAAGATCTTTTTAAAAACACATAAAAGTTACAGACAAAGTTTGAATATTTTACATACAAATACATCAAATACAAGTTTATGCCACGGTCCAGGGTTAGGTCACATAAGAGGGATTGACTGGATCTAAACACATGATATGGGGCAAAGTACAGATCACACCACCTACTTGTCACTTTGACTGAATAAAAAGTTTCCCATACATTTACCAGACTTCATCTTAAAAAAAAATCAAATGCTGCCACTACTGAAGAAAAGAGCAAAACTCTTGTAAAAGACTGCAGCATCACCTTTCAGTCATATTTTCATTAATTCATTAAGCTTTTACACTGAATTCTTCCATCAATTACATTATTTAAAGAAAAAAATAAATTGAAGCAATTACCAGTCTTCCTGATGTTTCAGCCAGAAAACTAACATAAACAAAGAAGCTAAAAAAATATTTCCTTTATATCTTGCGCCCTGACAATCTGCATAAACTATCTCATTTTGTGAACACACATGTACTGTTGTAAGAAATTGGAAGAACTACCTGCCTAGAAGGAAAGTTGATTTTGGTGACACAGTTTTGTGTGACTGGAGCTTCATAGTGCAGTGTTTTCAAAACATTTGACTATTGGAAGTGCAAGTCTCGAAGTACCAGACCATAGAACAGATATTCATAAATTTGCTTGCATTACACCAGGTGCTAATCTCCTCCCATAAGAAGAGTCCTGTGGCATTCTCGGAGTTGCACATGCCAGCAAATTGAAATGCACAGAGATGTTTTAAGACAATATTTGACAGAAGAGAAAAAAACAAAACAGTAAATGAAAACAAGCAAAAAGGTGACACCTTAAGACACAATAAGAACTAGATAATTTAGCCATGAAAGAGGAAAAATCCTTGTTCAAATTCAAGAACTGAACACTACATCACATCCAAGCTGGCACTCATTTAAGGAACAAGCAAGCACAGGCACTCCTTGTGTTGATACTGATCCCTGTTCTCTGCCCAAATCGTAGTCACGGGTAATCATTTGTGAAATCAAGCAGCTCAGAGCTGAAGGGTGGAAAACCTCCTCTCTCTTGAATCTTGACAGAATACTTCTGAAGAAGAATTGACTAAATTCTTTTCCAAAGAAAAAGAAATGAGAAATGTATAGCCAATCTAAAGCAGAGTCTAATTCACAGACAATAAAGGGGACGAAGGACCTCCTCACACAGGAAGGAAGCAGCACAATTTCAGTTCAAGAGAATGGGAGGAAGCCATCCTGAGCATTCCACATATTTGCTCCTTAATATTCTCACCTCACTCTCTATCTCCCCTTAGAAAAGCACTCATGTGAGAAGAAAGAGGGGTTAGGGAATCAGCTCTCTGTGCTCATGCAGAGCAGGAAAAGTGATGCAGAACTCAAAACTCAGAAAGTTTTTGGGCAGGACATGTGAAGGGAACTCTACTAAGATATTTAATACCCTGTTTTATTCCAAGCCTTTTGAACTGCACATGAAAATTTTTGCATTTTGAATTCACCAAGAAAAGCACATCTTTCTACATGTTTGCCTTATAGAATTTGGGGGTCTTCCAGGCTGAAACACCTTCCTGAGCCATCCACCATTCTTTCTCAATCCTTTCAGATTCCACAAAATGATTTTGAGGGGGAAGAGAGCAGGAGGGTGGGGGGGAAAGGGTGCAGACGACAAACTGTGCAGAAACCGTCCATCTTTCGCTTCTGAGCCCATGCCAAGAGCCTGGGGTAACCCTTGACCGGAGACAGAGCCCTCTTGGCAGTCCCGCCTTCCACAACCGCTCCAAGGGCAGCTGAGGGAGCGAAAGGGCAGCGCATCAGCTTTCAAGCTAAGCCGCTCCCCTCTGAAAAAGACACTCCACAACACGCAGTGATTTTTTTTTCTTTTTTTTTTTCTCTTTTTTTTTTTTTTTTTTAAGGATATCCTCCCCGCGGATGAGCGGCTCTTTCCACGCGTAGTGCCAAGATCCATCCTTCCCTCCCCGGCCGCACACACGGCACTCGCTGGGCGTGTAGCCGGGGCTCTATGTAACCCCGGGCGGCGCAGCCCGGCCCGCCACAGCCGCTCTCGGGGATGCCGCCCGCCCCGGGGGCCGCGCCGCCGCCCCTGCCCGCCGCCGGCCCCCGGGCAGCACCGCCGCGGCGGAGCAGAAAGTGAAAGTGCGGCGGCCGGCGGAGCCCCATGGGAAAGGCGAAGCGCGGCCGTCCCGCCGCCGCTCCGGACAGCGCCGCGGTGCCCCCGGGCGGGCGGGCGCCGGGGGGCTGCTGAGCCCGGCCCGGCCCGGCCCCTGCCGGCCCCTGCGCGGCGCTCCGCGGGCTGCGGCCGTCATGGCCCACGCGGCGCCGCCACCATGACCGCGGACCCGTCGGCGCAGCTCCCCGACAGCCTCCGCACGGACCATGTTCCATGGTAAGGAGCGCGCCCCGCACCGCCCCGCCCCGCTCCGCTCCGCAGGAGGCGCCCGCCTCACCTGCCCCCGGGCCGGCCGCGCTCCGCTCCGCGCCCCGGCCGCGCTGGCTGCTCACCTGCTCCGCTGCCTCCGAGCCGGCCCGCCCGCTCTGCCGGCGCGGTGCTTCCCGGTGCCTTTTAAACCCTTGGTGACGGCTGGGGAAATTCCCGGTTTTGCTTTTTTTTTCTCTTTTCCCCGTAGAATGAAAGTAAAAGAGTCCGGTTCCCATCACGCCTGCTGCCGGGAAGGGCGGCTCGGGAGTGGCAGAGGCAGCGGGGCAGCGTGGGGCGGGGGAGCTTGCGGGAGGCACCGCTCGGCGCCGGTCCGCGCTGCTCCCACCGCCCTTCCCGTGGGCACCTGTCTTTCCATGGGCACCTCCTTTCCCGTGGGCACCTGCTTTTCCATGGGCACCTCCTTTCCCGTGGGCACCTGCCTGCCGTGGGCACCTCCTTTCGCGTGGGCAGCTGCAGCCCCGCGGGTGCCCGGGGAGCAGGTGCGGCGCAGCGCCGGGGGTGCCTCGCCCCCGGGCGGGAGGGAGCGCTCGCCGCTCGCCCCTCCGCACGGGTGCAGCGGGACGAGGAGGGAAAAGAACGGCAGTGACCCGTCCCGTTCCCCGCGGGAATTGCGGGCTGCGGAGAGGGGAAGGGGGCAGAGGGAACGGCCCCCGCCGAGACTGGGGTTGTGAGACACAGGGGCTGCTGCGAGGATCCCGCTGGGTGCCGCCGAGGACGTGCCCCCGGGTATATGCACAGGAGGGTGTTTTAAGGTTAAAAAGCCAAGAGGTTTTGGGGGTTTTTTGTTTCCTTTTTTTTTTTTTTTTTTTTTTTTTTTTTATATGTGGAAATACTGGAAAACTAGCTCTTCCTGGATTTTCTAGGAGAATTTTTGGGGCTTTCCAGCTATGACTTTTGAGTTTCTGGGAGTTTACTGGAAAAATGGGTTATTACCAGTAATGCTGTCTTTCTATTGAATTGCTGGCCATATGGAACGCCATAAACTCCCATTCTTTCGAAGTTACCCAACTTCAAGAAAATCCCTTTCAATTTTCAGTCTAGATCTCATAGAATTTTTTTATGACACATGTCTAATATTTTTTCCAGAGGACTCATTTAGGAATGTCTGAAAAATTTTGATTACCATCCTGCAGTGGCTCAAGGGACCTTATGAGTGTGCAACATGTGATCTACTTTTATTCTGTAATTTCCTCATTTAAAAAAGATTGGTGATCTGTACAGTATCTTGTCTCTTATCTGTACTTGTTGCTGGGCAAGCCAAGTTTAAAGTGATGGAGTCAGATTGTTTTAATTTAGAGGATTGCTATTTTCGTCCCTTCAAGTATGTTTGTGAAGCAGCATATCCAAATTGTTTGTATTACCCTACTGGTGAACAAGCATTGCAGTTCATCTTTTGCACTGGAATCAAGAGGTGCAATGGGAGATTAGAAAAATGTTGCCCTATTGTTGAGTTCTTCAATGTTTTTTGTGTCTTTTAAAATACTAAATCTTAGTCCTTCAAACTGTTAAATCATTCAGCAGAGATACAGTTAGCATAGAGATTTACAAAGATAAAGCTCTGTGGAAGTCAGGTGTGTCCACTTGGAGCTTGAAGATCGTAATAGTCACCTTACAGAGTTTTAAAATTTACTACATGTAGCATCCATTTAAGATTCACTTAGCCCATCAGGTTAGATTTCTTGAGACATTAATAGACCTCGGTTGATCAGTATATGAAAAGGTCAGAAAATCTGGTTTTCAACCCATGAAATTTCTGAGAAATTAGAATTTCTCAGGCGGCTTGCTCAAGAATTCTGTGATTCAGCTTGTACGGGTAAAATTTTTCCAGTCCTGTTTCTAGGACAGAGGTGTACATAACCACACGTTCACATGCAATCTGTCAGAAAGAGAAGGCTTCACTAGTCGCTATGCATTCTTCTTTGAGGATTCAGTCTGCTGTGTGTGGTGGGAGCTGGCTGGGATGGGCTGTAAGGGACTGTGTTTCTTTTAATGGCAGTGAGCATGAGGCGTGCCTGTGGTTCTTGCATTTTGCATTGCAGAGGATAAGTGGGTCAATGCAAATTATCGCCAAGTTTCATTGCTGTTTTATTAGTTGCTCAAAATTGCTCTCTGAGGCCATGATTTACTAGTGATGCCCAGGTCCAGAGGTGCCCATCTCTTGAGTGCTGGACTGGCTGTACCCAACAGCCCATCCCTGACAGAGAGGAAGGAAAGCAGCAGCTGGGGCCAGGGCATCCCCTCTTCCTTTCCTGGCTCCTGTCCCACAGCTACTCTGTGTGCAGTTGTTGTTCCTACCCAGTGGTGAAGATGGGCAGAAACACTGCATACTCCTCCAGGAACTTGCTGTGATCTTTGCTAGTCCTCCATCATAAATTTCTACCTTTGTTTTTTCCAAACCTTCAATTTAAGTATTCTCCTAGCCAGACTAGCAATAGGCCAGAGTCCGATTATTCCTGATCATATATTATCATGTACTTGGTCTCCTTCTTTCCCATCACCAGGTGAGTCACCTGCGGCCTCCTGTCAGTTTCTTCAGGCTCTTTTGATGTTTTGGTCTTTTCTCTCTGCCCATCCTCACAGAACTCATAGTTTCCTGGATGTCATGCAAAGACAGAAGACCAGGGGTCAGAGCAAGGGAAAGCAGTCCAGTGCAGGGACAAAGAAAGTAATGGGCAGTGAAGTTTGCTCAAAAAGATTGCAGAAATCTTGTGGAGAAGGTTGTGTTGCTGCTTTATCTCATGTTATGGTCAGTAAGCATGGATTTGTACGTTTGGTCAGCCTGAAAATGTGTTTAAACACGCTTTTGTTATGGAGGTGTGTTCATGGGGATTTGTAGAAGTTGTCAAAGGAAAAATGGACAGTCAAGATACAGCTGCAGGTTAAGACACTTGAATGTCTAAACATAATATGATTAAACACTCCTCTACTGTGTCCAATGTGGCTACGGTCAAATAAAATACCATGTGAATTCAGTCAATCCTGAGGATGAATTCAGCCCAAGCAGTCACCAAGTAGCTGGTCAGCTCAATAGCTGTAGGCTCTTATCTTTCACCATGACATTTTCTGAAAAATTCCTTCGCTAGGTTTTTTCTCCTGAGAAGCTGAGAAGCCTCAGAAAAGAAATGTAAACAATAATTATCTGATTGCTTGGAATGTGTTCTGGAGGTGGCTTACCAACAGGTGCATCTTTGATTGGTTCCATGTGAATTGATTTTAATTAATGACCAGTCCCAGTCCAGCTGTGTTGGACACTCTGGTCAGTCATGGGTTTTTCTTATTCATTCTTGTCTAACCTTCTGACATCTCCTTTCTCTTTCTTTAGTATAGTTTTAGTATATAATTTCTTTTAATATAGTATAATATAAAATAATAAAATAATAAATCAGCCTTCTGAGAACTTGGAGTCAAATTCTCATCTCTCACCTCATCCTGGGGACCCTCAACAACGCCACAACACTTATCCACACTGGCTGAATCATGTTGTGGTATGGGGGAGTTTAGACACCCAAAAAGTATCTTAATCTGGAGATGAATCCTTCCCTCTAGCAAGGCACAAGTCATTTGGTTGTACAAAGATCCCTTTTAAACTATTTTAACAGATTACAGAATGTATTTGTTAATACAGCACACAGTCTGTGACATTAACTAACATGTACCTTACTGTTCTTACAATCCAGCCTTTTTTAGATCTACCTTACCAGTTCTGCCACTGCTCCTTGTTCTGTCTCCAGTGAATGCATCTACTTGTGCAATGGGAAATAAAACAACAGAAATCCGTGTGAAGTATGAGAATATACTAAGTCACGACATCAATGAGCTGGTAGGTAGCAGCTCTTGGGCTTCCAAAACATGCTGATTATTTTTAGATGCTAACAATTATTAATAAAAGCTCTAATGTTAAAACATGATAAAAGACCAATTTAAAGTCACACATTATGCTGGAATGGTGGTTTTATTTGAGGAGGTGCAACAATTCAGTCTCTTTAAAATCTCTGAAATCTGTGGATAGTGCCTATTTGCATGTACAAATACTGTGATACAGTTTTTTGTGCCTGTGCTTTATGTACAGACACATATACTATTTGGCCATACATCATATATATGATTAGAAAGTACTTTTTTCTAAAGTAATTTCATTACTACTTCTCTTTATATGATTTTATCAAGAGAAGAAAGCATTACAGCTGTAATTTGTTCTACTACTTAGAGTTCTTGACTGAAGTTTTATGTTGTCCATTGAATACAAATGCACAGTGGCATAAAATTCATATGACAGTAAAAGTTTGTTTGTGTCCTAATAGGTTTCTTTGTACCTATTAATATATCTTATTTAGCCAAAACAAATTATCTTTTCTAGATAGCAGCAGAGAAGAGCTTAACATTCTCATGTGTAAATCTCCTCCATTATGGCTTTATCAGCCACATTTATTATAGCTTTGCAAAATAGTTTCTTAACAGTTTACCAGTCCATGCCCAAAATTTACCTTCCAATTCTTCCTCATGAATTATTAGCAATTAAATTAATCTGTCAAGAACACTTCTATGGGGGAACACTTAAAACAGTTGTATTAGTAGAGGCATTCCCACAGAAAATGTGATTTTCCTGACAGATTGTCACTAAATGAGAATTCACCATACTGTTGCAGTCTTAAATCAAGATCTATTTGCATGAAATACAAATAATATGCAACCTTTTTCCAAGGGAAAAATCAGGAATTATTGCATTTCTTCACACTTAGGAACTACCACCATCCTTCAGAGCATTATGGCAGTGGTCTCCAACCCAAGACACATCAACCCTCATCTGGAAACAAAATACCTTTAGGGTCAAGGAATGATCTTTTAACATTTTGATCATGTTATGTTGGTTGAGATTATGAAGAGAGAAAGGTATTTCTCTGCAGATAAATGACTTTATCCTGAATGAGGCATCAAATTTAGAGAGAATATTAATGGCCATATTAGAATAGAGGAGTATTCCCTTTAGTTTGCTGTTATATTTCTGACAAAGACAAGTATTCCCTAGAGAACAAAACCAAACTCTCTTGGTGAGCAGTTAGAAGATAGCTGACCTGTAAGAGGAAAGGATACGAAGGAATAACATCCTCTGGGAAGCAGATCCTGGTGCCTTCTGGTGCTGGGGATCCATGAGGTGCATCCCAGCCCTGCTCAGGGAGGCTGGGGGACTCTCCTGGCCTGGATGGGGCAATGCCTTGCCACTGTCCTATTGTAGGATGGAGCTTGATGTTATATATCAAAATAAATACATAAATAAAACCTTAATGAATTAATATTTGTGAAAACTAATGGGAATGTACTGAGCTCTGAAGCTTTTACTTCCTAGAAGACATACACAAGCAACTACTATGTAAGTTTCTTAATTTTTTCTGCCTTTACTTTTCACTGTTTAAGAGAAATTAAGAGTTGTTTCCAGCAACTGCAGAGCCAAAGTCAGTAGGTTTCAGTTCCTCAGCCAGATGTTTGGAGCAGCTGTGGGTTTACTGCAGAGCAGGATAGTGAGTCATATACTAGATCTCTGTAACGTAATTAAATTTTCACTAATGCCTTTTCTGAGCTCAGGATTTCCCTTAGGTTGGTTTAGACACAGCCAATGAACTACCTTCAGATGTGGTTACTGTACATTATACTAAAGGTGATCTGAGGAAGCTAGAGAGGATGGGAAAATCTCATGGAGTTAGCAAATAAAGTGACAGATCTCTGTTGTGGTGCAAGAAAAGATGTGCATTAGCTTCCTGATGTTTGTGGTTTGGGCTTTTTTAATTTGGTTTTGCTGTTTTGTGGTTTTTCCTTTGTCAGTGAATATTTGATTCCCTAAATTCTTGGTTTTAAAAATGCATTTTGGATAAAGTTCTGTTTATCTTGGGTGACCTTCTGAAATTCAGGCAATTTCTGCAGAAAAACTTTAGGAATTAACTGTCTGATGTGCTCATACGCATGGCTAAGTGAAGAGATCTAAAACAATACTGTTGTGAGCTGCCTTTTTTAAAGCCCTTTGGCTTAACTAGAATGTCTCGATACAGGCTGAAGACAAAGTTTCTATTGAGTTGACTTCCATTGTCATCTTGATGACAAGTGTGAAAGTGGAACAAAAAACTACAAGAGAGGATGAAGTGTTGATAAAATATTATAATCAGGCAAAAGACCATGTGATGTTGCTTAGGCCATCTTCTGTTATTACATATACAAAGTGGGTGCTGCCATCTGTTTAGAGCTGAGACATGTATTTATTGAGACAAACATTGACAAACACTGTATTCAATGCTACAATTCAATTGTAAGATTTAAACAGTGCTCTGTGTTTCAAAATTTCCAAAGAACAAAGCAATTTGATAGAATGTGAAGATTTAAATTGAACAGATTTGTGTCCATTTCTGGGCTCCCCAGTATGAGAGAAATAGGGAGCTACTGGAGAGAGTCCAGCAAAGGGTCATGAAGATGCTGAAGGGACTGGAGCATCCCTCTGATGAGGAAAGCTGAGAGAGCTGGGGCTGTTCAGCCTGGAGAAGAGAAGGCTCACAGGGATTTCATCAATGTCTAGAAATACCTCAAGTGAGAGGGCAAAGAGTGCAGAGCCAGGCTGTTATCAACAGTGCCCAGTGATGGGCCCAGGGGCAGTGGGCACACACCAGCACACAGGAGGTTCCTTCTGAACATCAGGAAAGAGCTTTTTACTGTCAGGGTGACTGAGCACTGACACAATACTTCCATGTCTAAACATATATGATATTTTACAGGTAAATATGTCTGCAGAGAATTATGACTGGTGCTGCAAGAAGAAAAAATATGAAAATATCAAAGTGTTTTTCTGCAATGATACTGAGGTAAAATTTAACTTTTCAGAATGTAGAGAATACAAGCCCAAGTGAGTTCTTTTTACAGTCCAGGATAAAAGAGGGTAATAGGGTAGTATTTGGTTTTAAAAGTCAAATCACAGTATTCAGGATGGTTTGTTTTTTGAATCTGGAATTATATGTGTTGAGTAAATTGATATTTTAAACATTTAAATATTAAGCAATTCCATATTCAAGAAATATGGGGTTTTATTCCCTACTATGAAGACTCTTCTATATTTTTTAAACAAAATAGATACTTTTCTTTTTACCAATGGAAGTAAATATTACAATTTCCCAATCTCTTTTTTAAATTTTTTTACAGAAAGTTTTATTAGCTAAACTTTTCACTTCAGACCTGAAAGCTTTACAATAGTAGTTTGGGCAGATCTCAAATGCCAGAAAGCACAATTGTCAGCTGTTGCTACAGATGTTTTCATGACTTGGTAAAAGGACTGGCTGCATAAATTATTTGTTTTCCTAACTGCATCAATTGATTTGATTACAGCTGTGATTTCTCCCTAACATACTTATGCTACTATTATTACTACTAAAAGTTGCTGCTTTAAATATCTCAAAAAGATGGCAGGTAAGTCAGATTACTTATGTATTTTATTGAAAAAGATGTATACTATGAAAACAAGAGAAACCAATAGTAATTGATGGAGAGTTTGGGGTTTTTTAAAGATGGACCAACATTACAAATAATTCATGGTGCACAAACTTTTCAGGACATATTTTCCTTGCTCTCTTGACAGGAAATAGAATCACTACAGAGCATGGCGTGCAACATGCTCAGGTTCTTTTATAAGCAGAGGATCAACAAAGCCTTTAGACAGAAAGCAGCATTTGTCTCATGTGGGACATTACAAGTTCTACAGTGTAAATGTGAAAGACGTAAAAAAGAAAAGGTGAGTTGTACTCTACTTTAGTGAGTAATAGTTTAACTACTTGCCTTATTTTCTAGAGCTCTTCAACACAGACTGCTCTTCAACACATCTGCCTCTAAAAGATACAACCATCTTGCACATGTTCCATGCCAAAGGAAGTTTCCTCTGTATATTTGTCTTGTAATAGACATTAAGCCCAGTGCAAAGACTCAGAAAATCATCTGGAGGTCTATGGTGAAGATACCTGCTCTGGTCCCGTGGTGAACTGAATTTCACTAACTAATTCTCCAGTGAGAGACAAGGACCAGACCTGTGAAAAGAAGGCATTTAAACTCTCTGGAGTATTGTCAGAGTTGTAACTTCTCACTAACTCTAAGAGTAATGTTTAATTGGGTTTCTCTCAACAAACAATTAGGGTGAGATTCTCTCTTTTCTGTAATATCTTTGGTCTTTATTTTAACCACAATCTCTCAAATTCAACAAGAACAATTGGGTATGATAATATTTAGGTTTTTAGTCTTTGGCAGAATCTTCTTTTTGAGGTGCTACTTAAATGTAGCACAGTGTTCTACCGACTGCTGTAGCAAAGGAAGAATGTTCTTTTAAGTGTGGCTCAGTGTTACCTATTGAACACAAAAATATTAACCAGCATCAAAAAGTCTCCTCATAGGCACCAAAAATATAATGTTTAATCAGATGGATTGAAGGCTTCATTTAGCTTTTTACTTTTCTCTTTGAAGTAGAGAGACACCCTGGGACACGATCTTCAAAGAAATGTTGGTGTTTATATTTTGCTTTGTCACCTCTGGTGAATCCAACATTTGCCTTACTTTAAAGGTATCCCAGTCAAGTCACAGAAGTCAGTGTCACCCTTGCAACTTCTGCCTAACCTTATGGATTCCTGCTTTTATTTAAATATTTAATTTTAATTAAAGTAATTTAGAAAAAAAATATGAGCAGTCATTGAATATGAACAAGAACTACAGTAGTTTTGTCTGGCTGAGATCTTGAACATTAGAGCACAGCATCAGCCCCAGGAACTGTTCTGTCTTGTTCCATTGGTCTTGACACATACAGTCAAAGTTTAGCTCACAAATTAATTTTCTCAGTCTTTCAGACAATGGAGGATAAATTTTAATCTGTGATGGAGGATGTACATGTTCTCGGTTGGACACGCTTGTTTCAGATGTCCTTATTTGCTCTGAGTTAAAGCCACATTCTCACAGTCCCATGGGCAGGGTCTCTCCAGTATTCAGGTGTAAAGCAATTGGTTTGCTTTGAAAGGTGGCTACAAAAAAAGAATAAGCAGTTCTCAGATAACAATTCAATCTGTTCTCTTTCAGGTTTGCTCAGATGTATTTAGTTTAGAAGATACAGAGACAGGTGAACAGTCCAAAAAGAAATGTAACCAAGAAGTTTGTGAACTGAAAGAAAATATATCTAGCCTTCGATCCTGCTGGAATAAATTTGAAAAAATAATTTCCAGGTGATTCCAGGTGCATCCTGCTCTTTTCTTTCAAAGTGGCATTACTTGGTACCTTTGCATTTTATATGCATTCTTCAAGTAAACTTGCTCGCTTATATGAACACTTTATGCCAGAATTCTGATGGGAGGCTACTGTACCTTGTTCCTGGAGATGACAGAAACAGAAATGGCTGAACCAAGCTGCTGAAGTCCGAGAAGTGGAAATAGAAGACCAGCATTTAAAAAAAAGAACTCTGCAGAAGTCTGTGTCCACCTTTTGTGCTCTGGAAACTACCCTGAATTTTCTGATTCTTCGAGTAACTTTATAGTACTGTCATATGAAAGCAGCCACTTACATGTCTACTGGATTTTACAAAAAAATCATGGAATCTGCAGGTGAAGAAAAAAAGAGTATGAAAAAATAGCTGGTTTCTTTATATCTATGCAAAACACACCAAGGACCAAAAGTAACAATTTACCAAAGCAGCAGATTATCTTGGATATGTTCTCCTGACACAGAAGTGGTTTTGGTGTGGGTCCGATGAGTCTGCTAACTGATTTGGGTTTGGAAAAACAGGGAAAAAGTTAGCTTTTTGAAAAACTGAAGAAGAGTACTGATTTTTGAGAGATGCAGCATGCCTCTGCTGGCTGAAGCACAGGCAAGACTGAATCCTGTGGAAGAAGAAAAAGATGCCTGAATGTAAGTTGTTCAGTTGACTGGAAACAGCACTACACTCATTCATTTTATCAACCCAGTGTTAGCTGCAGGAGGAGCTAGAATTCCTTAGCTTCAGATTGTGATTTCTTATATGCAAATATTTTATGTAACATGTTTTAAGATGTTAGGCAAACATGACTTAAAATATGTGAATATTGTCAGAGAATAATATATTGGCATTTAACTAATAAAGTGCTCATATTTTATTTTGAATAAATAGAAGTATTTTTATAGTTATTACACTTTTGCAGTTTCTTACTTTGATATAACTCCTTTGGTAATAAAATATTTGTCTACTATGAAATTGGGCTGTTCACTTTTTGACTACCATTACTCGTTTTTTAGGTTTTATTCAGAGATAGTCAGTCATTTGAAGCCCAGCTTCAAATTCTCATCCTGAAATACCCATTTCTTAGCTGCTTGTAACCTGCCCAGTTTAGGTAAACATTTTCATACCTGCCTTGGACTGAATACTTCAGGAAAGCTTTAGTTTAGTCAGCCTGTTGTTTCCTGGTTTGAAGTAAACTAACATAAATTGTTCTATCCGTGCTAAAAGAATTTTTCTATAAAACTACTCTGTAAAAATGTTGGTATTCAGAACAAGCACCCTAAAAACCAGTAGGATGTGCTTCACAGACATGTTTGCTCAGTTGATTGTAAACAGCACTAGTTTACGTATTTTACTGGAATAAGATTGCTGTACTGAATCTGAGAGGGAAGAGGTTAAGAGCAAAGCATGCCACGCTTTCCTGAAATACACCCTCTCCAACCCCCCATGTATTTATGGTGACGATGAGGCAGGAGTGGTAGCTTTGTAAACTGTGACTGAGAATTTCACATATCCTCTAGCTCTTTGTATAAGAGATAGCAACTTGCTCCAAACACCTTAAAAAACTGAAACCAACCCCAACCCATAAATCTTTAATGGAACAGGGAAACATTTCCCAGTATCAACTGCAGATAAAGAGAATGTAACCACAATTGTAAGGACTTCACTGGAAATCCTTTCTTCTGAAAGAGGACCCAGGAGACTGTGGATTCAGTTGGTCTCCGAGACTGAAGAACAGTTGTTTTGCTATTTTTTTGGAAATTCAACAACAGCTGAAAGCCAGCACTTATTTCCTAATCACCATTTGGCAAGCAAAGAGCAGTGTGAGTTAAAACAAAAATACACGGATGCAGTATTAGCTACTACAAAACTGAAAGGTCAGTCAGTTTAAGTTACTTAAGCAGCAGTCCACAACTTAAGTCTTGAGAGAAATAAAGCAATTCCAGGACTACCCTGGGCCAAAGACCAAGGGTAGATCCAGAGCAGAAATTTAAATGAAGTGATTATGAAATTGTGGATTTCTTCTGATTACTTCTCTTAATGAATATCCTGCCTGATTTTTGTTGCCAAATTTCCTGTTGTCACCACTTACACATTAACTGCTAAATGCATTGATTTGTGCTCTTTGATTTGTTCCTTCAATTTGAGAACTTCCTCAGGTTTCCTGAACTTACAAATGTGGCACTAAAGCGCTTTTCAGCAACTGGCAAAGGAATGAAAACTGTGCATGGTATCATCACCATCATGCCTACCTCCCTGCCACCTTCACTTATGCATTTAGTTACTTATTTGGCCACAGAAAAGAAATGATTTTGAAGTACATGGAATTTATGGGAAAGTGTCAAGGATAAAAATAGAGGTATTTAAATGGAAAGGATTTTCACAATGTTGTTGCAAGAGGTTCAGGTTTGAGACCATCTAAAGAACCTGCACAAGTCCATGGGACCTGATGTAATATACCTGTGGGTTCTAAGGGAACTGGCAGAGGAAGTGTCCAAGTCACTATCCATGATATTCGAGAAGTCATGGCACCCCAGTCCCTTTGGATGGCATCCTGTCCTTCAGCTTGCTCAGGGTGCACTCAGTCTCACTGTGTCATTGATGAAGATACTGAAAGAGCACCAAAACAAGAGTTTTAAAACAAGAGTCCTGAGGGACAGCACTCGATACCAGCCTCCACCTGGACATAGACACATTGACCACAACTTTCCAGCTGAATCCATTCAGTCAGTTCCTTTTCCACTGAATAGTCTACCCTTCAAATCTATATCTCTACAAGTACATTAAAGAGCTCAGTAGAAGGAAGTTTCCCCTAAAAAAAGAATGATAAGAGGCATTGATCTCTATTCATCCATATTTAGCCAAAAAAAAAAAGGCAATCCAAACCCTTATTGAAATTTTTGCTCACATAAATGAACTTCTCAAGAAAAATATAAACAACTTTCCTTTTTTTCTTAATAATTTCATCAATACAACAGTGCTCTAATGTCATGAAGGAGAACAAACCCAGATCAAGCTAACTATCCCTTACAGTTTTATTATTAAGAAGAAGAAAAAAAAAGAAATACTAAAGATGTCACAGTGATGGGCTCTACATAAAGTAAATTCTCAGTATAGCTGGGGAAATAGAGGAGATAGAGGGTTAACTTTATATAAGCAGATCACACTGATTAAAATATCTGGTATGTTTTTCAAGGTGACTTAGGAATTCAAATCTCACTCAATTAAAACCCCTATTCTTTTGGTACCTGAGATCAGACATCACAATACAATTGAAATTATATTACCTACCTGTATGCTATGTTATAGAAGATAATTTTACATTTCACTACAAAAAATTGCACATCACAAGAAGCTTTATTGGCATATTTGCTTTATTGTTAACAAGTGCCAAATCAGCATTAGGTGGTGATTTACATTTATTAATTCAAACAGAACTGACACTTTAAAATAAACATAATATAAAAAGTAAGAGGCAAACAAATCAAGGAATGCTGGCAAAAAAAACACCTCACTGGATGGTCGCAAACAAATATCCCATGTACTGAGGGGCAAGGCAAACATAATAAATGCAATGGTGAAAAAATTAATCACGTCCAACACATGAATGAACACACAATTTAAAAACACAGAACATGAATAAATAGACTTATGAAGAGAAACATTTATGTGTCATATGAAGGATGAACACCAAGAGTTAAAGCAATCAAATAAAGTAGGTTTTGTAACAGTTGTACTGTACTCAGCACTTTACAGATCCCACCCAAATCCATTCATGGTTCTGCCAGAAAGCCAAACTGAAATACAGAACTATGGTAAACCATGCACTTCTGTTTGGAACGTGCATTCACGTTCAGTGGGTTCAGTATTCAGCCATATTAAACTGAGCATTTGATTTGCTGACTAAAATGTTTAAATTAGGAAAATATAATTTCCCTATTGATTATTTTTGTTAAGAACGAACACTTATTAAGAGAAAATATGAGGAAGCTGCTTTCTGGCAAGATGAAGTAGAATGGGACTGAATAGGATCCTCCAGAAATGTATATTATTCTGGACTGATGTAACATCAGAAAACCAAACCCAAAACAAAATAAAAAATGAACTAGTATGCAAGAGTAATCTCTTATACTATGAATACTGGAACAAAAATATCAACCAAGTAACTACTGAATTCAGCTAATGAAGTCTTTTACCTAACACTTCTTCCAACAACACAATTAGGTCACTCAAACCTTACTTAGCAAGATGGAAAAAAAACAACCAAACCAACCAGCAACAAAACAATCACAAGTTAGAATAAGCTGTACTTGAAAGGCAATTAAACTATTTTCACCAGTCACTGAAACAAATTTTACCACAGATGAAAATTCCACCTTCTCATACAACCCATTTAACTATTCATAGCTTAGTCAAACTGGATAGAAATAAAATTGAAAAAAGTGCTCTTACTAAACACAATTTCTTCAGCCAAGATTAAAAACACTCGTAACAGGTTTGTTCTTTGCAGATATACAAAGTCTATGTGATGGAAACTAGCACTTCTTGTGACCTTTGTAATACATAGACAATACCATTCTATTTTATATGCAGACTGTTTACACAGTCTACATCAGTGTGCATGTATCTTGTTTATTTGAAGTACTGCAGTCATACCTCCTCCCTTCCGCTGACTCGGTAAGCAGGCATCACGGAAACGCTCTCCCTGCATTTCAGTCACCAGCTCTCAGCTGTGATGGTGAATTAGGAGCTAGTCCCTTGCAGATGGCAGAGCACTTCCATGATGCATAAAGCCTGGGTCAGGTGTTACAATACACCCTGTGCCTTGCCCTGCTGTGAAGGCACAGGATGTGTGTTGGAGCAGCCGCTGCCCCAACACGCGGGAGAGGCTCAGAGCTGGAGCACCAAGGAGAGCTGCCCGTGCCTGACCCCCTCCCAGCTAGGAAACGCTCAGGTGGAGCTTTCCCCCTCCCTCCAGTCTCTTTGGCAAATTTGAAAAATTCTGCCTGTATGTCATTTCATAGTTAAAACCTGAAATGGGGGTGAAGCACTTCCCTGTGCCCACCTCCCTGCAGTGGTGTGTAATTATTCATATAAACACATATTTTAATTACTGTATATTTGGAGATTCCAGTTCTGAAACTACCTAGGTTGTGGGCATCATGCATAAATATAAGCCAGTGTAAGGTACATTATATAGCAATCAAGCTTTATGCTATGCTGTTTTTACTACTGAAGCTGGCATTTTTCATAACTCCATTGCATTTTATCAGCATAGTTCCAATGATCCTGCACTACTTCCTGGCTCAGAGAGGTCCTTCATAAAAGAGAAAATCACAAAAGTAGAATGGGAATGCAAACTCCCTCAAGCCAAACACCAAAAGCAGCCTCTTCTTGTTTCTATAAATGGAATTTTACTGTTGACCTTTTACCCCCCCACCTTCTTTAAAGAATGGAAGAACCTTAGTAAGAACATTAGGAAGATAAAATGGCAGACAGTAAATCTGTCATAAGGTTATACACTGGTATGGGAATCATCACAACGATTGCATCACTATATTTCACTATAAACAGACAGTGCATAGTTCATGTTTTTTCCTCCCATGAAAACCAAGGCATTAGGGTGTAGAGAAGACTAGGGCAAGAGGGTTTGGATGTAGATCACCAATAAATTAAATTTGGGAACTTCCTGACACATGTAATATACTAAAGATTGAAAATTCAGTCCAACTCCCTGAATTTTTTTTTCTTTAAATATAACAAATTTGTTTCCCACATTCAGTTCTTTGGGGATGTAATGAAAACCAATCCACTGTATGGTACAAACATCCACTGAGATGAAATTACACCGATCTGTGCTGATACCTTGAGTAATACAGGCTAGGGTCTGGAACATCGCAGAATTCAGAATACTATGTCATTCAGTAACAAAACCAGTTGATAAACACAAAATATATTGGGTCTTGTAAGTTTTACCATACAGCACCAAACTACACAGTCAAAAAGAATTTCATTATCTGCTTATATTTACTGTGGATTACAATACATACACATTATCCAGTTTTACCATCAATAGTCAATTTTGTTTCATAGACCTTCTTTGTAGGGCCAGATAAAAAGATCAGTCTTAAAAACCTTGTTTTCTGTTCAGGTTAATTCCCTATCTAATCCTCATGATAAATCACATAAGTGTAAATGAAACAAATTATGAGCTACTCAAGTAATTTACTAAATGCTGCATTGAAAGCAAGGAATCTCACAGAAGCTCACAAAGCAGAAAATACAGTAACTGTATGAGTATTGATTTGAAATTAGGAGATCTGCCACATACAATTCAAAGGAGAAAGAGTCAATATGTTTTTTCCTGGAGTTACAATAATCCTGGAAAACCTGAAAGATATTTAGTGCTGTACTAAATATTCCCTTTGTAGAAAGTATTTTTAATAAATGGAAAAATGCATTTTACAGCAGAAATAACTGCAGCTTCATCAGGCAGGAGTAGATTCACTATCTGATCAAACCTGTTCTGGATTGGTATCTTTGCTGTTGGACTCTCAGCTCACAATACACCAGTCTGCAGACCTCCATGGCCCAAGCCCAGGGCAAGATCTCCAAAGCAGGCTTATCTAAGTAAAGAATGTAGAATTCCAGTTTTTTCTAAATACAAACATGAATGTGCCATAATATGGATCCTAGAATCTAAACTCCTAGAAAATAAACTGGCCAGGATTTGTCAGTTCTAAGTATCATTACCAGTCATCCATCCTATCATGCTCAGTAGCCAGTTTACACCAATTGTGAAAAGATTACACTGAATGAAGTATGATTTATTTTAAAAAATGTATAAAAAGTGCAAGATATTCACTGAACTTATTTTAAAACATGAATAGCTTGTGGCCTGCAACAAAACTACATAAAGTCTCTTAAATCACTCACTCTTAGATTGGTATCTGCTTTGAAGATGTTTTTCTTCAATCATGCTTTCTTCCAAATTGGCACCACTGATAACCACAATTTTTGAGAATGTAAGCAAGGACCATAAAACTATCATGGAGCACTATCTTATATTTTATCTAAGTTGTAAAGAAATTATATGAATTGAAACTAATGGTGTTTGTGAGCTGAAAGTACCAGTTTCTAACAAAAAATGTATTTACTATAGGAAAGGCACAGTTAAGTTATTGCAGATTGTTCTGTTACAAATAATGAAGATGGTGCAAGTACTTCAAAGCAAAACTTCACAAAATAAATTACAATATTAAGATACAAGTTAAGTGATTTGGCTTGTGAATGGTTTTATTACTGAATGTGTAATTTACTAATTTACTGAGTAATTAGTAAAAAACCCTACAACTTTGAGTCTCTCCCTTCTTCCCAATGGATTAATGTGAAGTCTATTACTAACTTGAAGAAACTGCTGTTTTGGGATCAGAAATACATAAAATCACCAAAAAAATTAAAATTCAGGTATTGACACATATAGCAGTGAAGCACAGTTACTCCCCTATTCATTCGCATGTGTAAGCTGTGCTATTTTCACAGGAATAAAAATAAAAAAGACTCACTACTTACATCAAGATCTACTGCTCTAATAGCATTCCTTTTTATAGAACTATTATTTTTTTGGTATTGGATACATCAAGAAGGCTGTTTTCAAAATAAGAGTTCAACATTTAGGTAGGATAAGCATAGACTTCGACTTTGGTTGAGGAAATGAGGGAAAAGGAAAAAACTAGGAGGACCTTTGGAAACAGGTCAAAGCACAACACCTTTAGATATGCTAGGCATGGTGGAGCACAGGAGGAGGAAGACAAGTATTTTGAAACAAAAGGAACTTAATAAAATGAACAATAATAAAATTAATAACATATTTTTCCTTATAAATACATAAAAATATTAACACATTTTTACTGAAAAACAGAACATGGAAAGCCACTAAAAGAAAATCTTGCCTTTCTTCTTAGATGCAAAGAGAATTCTCAGGTAGTCTTTCCACTTTGATTCTTTAAAAAATCCTAGGAAGCAACTGGAAAGTCCAATTAGCATATTACTGTTAAAGAGTTTAAAGATCTAAACTTTTTACACTTTTATCTAGGAATTTATAAGGAGTTCCTCATGTTGTTTTCACTTAGAACACAGCATCTAAGTTACTGTCATAGATGAAAGAAATGCCTCCACAGAGAAACTTTTGAAGCCCAAGTTTTTCATGGCTAGTTCCCCACAGGTAAGCATTACCCTACATAAGAGATTTAAAAAATCCTTTGCCTAGTAGGATTTACAAAGAAAAATAGCATTGAACCTCTTCTGCTACCTAGGTTATTTAAAGCATTTTTACCTTACTTTTAAATATTTTCAACAAAGAGTACAGAGTATTTCCTTGAATGGCACAGTTTTAGGTAGCTGCTATTTTATATACAGTATATATCATTGTTTATAAATAACTTTGTAACCAGAAGATTGCACTCAGAAAATTAGGAAGTGATGTTTTGACTTTTTCAGCATGAAGTCTAACTGGGTGGAGTACTCAAGCTTTCCATGCACAGTACATAGCAGATGTTCCAATTTCTTGTTTCTGCTTTAAAGAATGTGTTCACACAGCCATTCTTCGAATTCCACACTCACAGCAGAACTTTGCCCATTCCACTGGATACTTCGTTCCACATTCATGGCAGAACTTGGATAACTGTGCAGGTGAAATTCCTTCGCTGCTTTTTGCACTTCCTCCATTCACTGAGGAAGCGCAGTCTCCATTGTCATACCCAGTTTTCCCATCAGACCTGAAAATTCCCAGATGAAGAACATTCTCTGTTAGTCAGTTCAGTATAACAATGTAAAATTAGTATAATCCTTGCAATGAATATAGTTACTGTTACTGTCATTTTAATTCCATCACTTCCTATAGAGAGTGGTATATTTTATATACAATGCTAGCCAGGCTCCCATACATACCTCCAGATACCCACCTTCCCTGCAAGAAAATAAAAACCACCAGAGTTTGAGGAGCAGGATCAAGTATTTCATTGACTACTTAGATTAACTGGAGTGTTTGAAAACTTAAAACTTAGCTTGTCAAAAAGGAAGACTAAACCAGCAATACAATTTTCATCCTACCTTTTAAAAGGGCAAGACAATTTGTGTGCTTAGCATGCAGATTTAATGCAGTTTCTACTGAAATAATATTTGGTTATTTTTTCAACAGCTCCCAAGCAGTTTTTCACATTTCCAACAGGGAAAATGCACATGACAAATGACAAAGGCGTGCTGTCAGATGATAAACATGCAAAATATATCGAGCACCTTATACAAGACAAATAATAATGATCATCAATTAACTGCAGAGAAGAATACATTCCCTAACCTCTTTTGTGGTAGGAAATCCCCTTTAATGAAGGCTCTATCAATGACAAAGTCCACAAAGTCAAAAGCTACCTTAAGTGAATGTCTGAATTGCTAGTTTTCCTTCTGTTTGTCAAAGCACCCGTGCTCATGGCTCTTGCCACACCAGGAGGGGTTGAAGTCCGGGTTTTTGTTGCGCCTCTAAAGTAGAAGAAATATCTGATGTTTTATACACACACAGAGAAATACATCCAAATATATAGGTAGATATATACACACATATAAAAGGGCATCAATCTACACATTAGTTATCTGTATGAAAAATAACTCATTTCCTACCAGCAGACAACGGAGCTTTGGCACAAACTTGCATGGTTTAAACTGTTATGAAATGAACCTTACAATGACAAGCTAAATGAAACAGTAAGTCCCTTCCTGTTCATTTGTCTTACTTACTAACAGGTAGGTCCTGCATTACTGATTGCTCAGTACATTCTAATGTCTACCTTGACAAATTGTAAGTCACTTTTTAGGACTGGCAGGTCTCTTAGGGAAATAGAGAGCAGATGACTGCGGCTTTTAATAGTTTGAGATCTGTAGAAAGGATACCATATTTTCAATACTTTGTGACCAATATGAAGTGAGTGAACAAGACTTTTTTCTTCTTAGATAATGATGTAAATACTTTTTCTTCAAAGCACAATTATATTTATGAATATAAGTAGAAGGAGAAAGTGTGTCCAGGTGGGCATTAGGGCCTCAATTTTTTCTAAACTGTCACAGTGTTCATGAAGTTGGGATCAATAGTATGACCACACATATATGGAAACTGCTCCCCTCTGGACTCATAAGTATTACGAGAAGTCAGTATACAATGATCAGCATATCCCAAACACTGAGAACATCTTGCTGCTGGCTTTGATGAGTAGAGGAACATCAGAATACCGCAAGGAGCACTAAGAAAAATAAATTGGAAGGGGCATCATTTTATCATTAGTGATCAAGGACAGAAGTTTTCATCATTGCTCAAAAGAACTACAATACACTGGGATTTCTTCTTCTTTGGCAAATTTTCAGACTATGACATCTTGTGCATGACCAAATTTTTCTGTTCTCATTCTTGAACACCAATACATAAATAAAATTTAAGTTGGGACTCACTCAAGGACATTAAAAAAAATTAAAACAAGACTCCATAAAAAAAATTAGTCACCGAGAGACCATTCACCCCCTTCAGATAAACCTAACTGCTCCTTTAAGAATTATAAACTGCCTGGTCTTGATTTGGTTTTCAAACTACATACAAGGAAATGCATTCAACTCCACAAACTTCAAATGCAACGCTGACACAATTAAGGAACATGTAATAACTCCTTAATTATAGACATGCTGCATAAAACATTTCTCCCTTCATATCATGCACATGGAATAAAGATGGCTTTTCAGCTCCTTCTATCACTTCAAACAGTGGAGAAGTGATAAAATAATTAAGCACAAAGGTGGAAACCAGCAACTAAATGCAAGATTATTTAAATAGAAATTATATCTTACTAAAGCATTCAAGTTTAAAAATAATGGCTTCTACTTGTAGCAGGTAGAGTGGAATGATCAAGCATTATGGATCACTGGGCAGAACACTAACCTTCTCCATTAGTTTCCCTGTCTGCCCCCTTATTTTGCAAGGAGATTCTAAAGATGGACCTAACTGAAAAAAAAATTGTGCAGACTGAAAAGCACTACATCAGCTATATCAGAATTAAACTTAGTAGAAGTTATGTCAGTCTTTCAGGAGTTACAGAATTCTAGAATAAAAGTTCTAAATGTAACCTAAGGTACACTGCTGCGATGTACAGATGCTCAATGCTCATTTTGTGCTATTTTCCCCATCTCATTATACAGTGAAGAGGGACCTTTGCTTAAAATTGAGTAAAACTCTTTAGAGTTCCATAGTAGAAAGAACATACTGGACTGTTACTTTACCTGTTATGGAAGACAGAAAAGCATATAAAGAAAAAAAAGAACATTATGGGAAACATAGTAACACAGAAACATTATGGGATCATCATGGATCAGGGATGATGCAATGAAGCTAAGAATAGAATTGTGCCTCAATTCCTGTTCAGACAGTTTAAAGTAATTGGAAAACAAAAATTCAAAATTATTACTGATGCCGTTTTCTCTGCATTTTCACATTGGGACCAACATGCAGCTTTTTCAAAACTAACAACATTAATTTCCTAAATTGAAGTCTCTTCAGAGTGTACTTTGAATCAATTTTGAACATTATGTTAGGAGTCCCAGATATTTGAAATAAACTGATGTGAAAACCAGTCCACTATTCTCCCCTGTATTTCAACTGTGTCAAACACCCTTATCTCACTAAGTACTCTGAAAATTCACATGGTGCTTTTGTACTAGGTGTATACTAAAGAAATGTCAGAGAAATCAGTGTCTTAATACAGCATTCAGGCCACTGAGCTGGAGAGGGGAGGACATCGAAATACTGAAAAGCAGAGTGCGGAGTCCACCCTGTATAAAGGAGGTAAAGTCTCATGAACAGATAAAACATGGTTCATTAAAGGTTTAACAGGGCATCTTCATTCCAAGATGTTTAAAAACAGTTTTCTGCATATTTCTGCAGTCTTTTACCACAACTAGTTTTCTAAAAATATAGAAGAAACCTAAAATATGTTTTCAGGACAGAAACTTCCCTTCCAACCTTACCCCTTCCGTGATTTCTGACATTTTTGATGAGCAAATGAACACAAGGAGTAGGCTGCCACTGTCTACAACTTTACTCGCCTAAATCTGGACACAAAATTAGCATCAGGTTTCATGTATGTTTGGTCACAAATCTTGAAATTGCATCCTTAAGTAACAATCTGATCTCTAGAGACAGTTGCCTTCCAACAAAGTCAGGTATTTTTGGTTATTTCAACTTGTCCCACCACAGCTTCTTTTCTTCTGATCTGCCCCATCTCTGCCTTCTCTATATCCTTGTCCACTTCTGTTACTTTTCCTGTTTGGTTGGGTTTTGTGTTTTGTTTTTGAAAAGATATATAAATTCCTGCTCTACACTGTATCACATGAAGTATGAATAGAGCCTGACAGCAGATGAGGCTGTGTATGAACACCAGCAGGAACTCCTAAAATCTAGACATATTCTGAAGAAATTTATTATCCACTTTCTATTTTAAAAGAAGTAAGATTGAAAGTGACTACCCTTCCTTAAGCAGCTCATGTTGTACATCTAGTTGAATTACCACTGCTTGCAAAATAAAAATCTGAAAGCAATTTGTAAAAGAAGCCTGTGTTTTTCTATGTATGCATGTATGATTTGGTTGAATTCTATCATAAAACACTGACACATAAATCTTGCTTCTTAGAGTGCTTTCAGATATCCTTAACAGCTGTCACTGTTACCCACAACAGCTCATAGTTCTGTGTAAAGTCATAAATAACTTTCTGCTGACTAATGGCATGCGTCCCAAAGTCCAGAAACCTTTGCCATAAACTGCAACCACCCACACTGTTATGCTCAATTTAAGAAAGTTTAGGAACTATTCACACTTGCTGAAAGCTGTTGGCATGCAATATACTGAATAACCTACTGCCTGTAAGCCAGATTTAATTCTTGAACTAAGTAGATACTTGAGTAACAACAGGATTGTATGAAGAGCAGAAGAAATGCCTATAACTTTTAAAGAATTTTTCTTGAGAAGAAAAATCAAATCACTGCTCTATGCATAGGGCCTTTTTTAAGCAATTGTAGTAATCCACCAAGCTAAATTTTCAACCTCTTAATAATGTATTACAAAATGAAAAACAGAGATAATTTTTGACGGTTCACAGGATTTATAACTCTAACCAAGCATGCAAAGGAGCAAATAAAAACAAAGAAATTTTGTTTGTCTAAGAAGAGCTCCCATTCCTTTTATTGCTTTTGATTCTTCAAAACCAAAGTCCCTGTCTCAAAGATACTACAGCTTCGGTTACAGCATTAAGAGATTCAGACACATTTCTACTATGTAAAGCAATACATTCCAAGTATGTGCCACATAATTCATTACTTATTTCTCTTTTAGAAAATTAAAATGCAGCCTATTTGAATTTGGCATCTTCCAAAATACAACAAAAGCTTAACTACAATTTAGTATCTATTTCCTTTCTAAAAGGTTAGAATAATTGGAATAACCTTCCTTCCTAACTTAGACCTTATAAAGACTTCTGAATATCCAGAAATTTTATATGAGGTAAGTTGGACTTAACCAAAGACTTCACCTTTCATTACAAAGTCTGCATTCCTCATATTTTTGGATCATCACAGCTACCTTACAGATGTAGGAGTTAGAGAAATATTTGACCTCAAGAGAATAAAATTACAATTTTACTTTGTCAAAAACCAGTATAGTTATCAGGCATAAATGCTTACTTCAGCTTTGCATCATGCAAATCAGTTTTATCTCGGGTTTAGAAAGGCACCAGTTCATTACTTTTAATCTGCAATCAAGATGCAAATTTGTTACTTTTAATCTGTAATCAAGCACTGACAGAAGAAATCAAATCTGAGGGAAACCTTCATCTACCCTGTCCTATGAGGCTGTTTACCTCACTCTGACACTAATGATATAATCTACTCTTCTCCCACAGCATTTACATGGAGGGCATACTGGCAAACTGGTGCTCATCAAGGACACACTTTTCTCCTCAGGAAGAAACATTTTTGCAAAATAGATAAACCACACTGATTTGTAATACTCACTTCTTTACCGGCAACAACTCATCTGGCCTTTTGATGGTACTGTCTGTTTTTGTATCAGTGTCATAAAACCTTTGCACATCTCTTCCAGTTCGCAGTGGTGGGCCTAACTTGTCCATCTTACTATCAAAATATATAAAGGGGTGCTCATAAAGATAGCGCTATATTGCTATTCAAGTTATGCAAAAAAAGAAATTAAAAATACTCACAATTCAACAGTTATATTACCAAAGAAATCCCATTGACTTAAAAATAAAAAAGAGTACAAATCAGACTTTAATTATCCAGCAAACAAAAGGGTTTCCTATTGCTTTGATGAGGAATGGATTTCATAGACATTGGATTAGTCTCCAATATATTATTTAAAATTCTTTTTCCAACAAAACACTAATGCCAGTTATTCTCAAACTCTGCACAATTTATTCACATTTGGTTTCTTTAAAGAACAGCTTCCATGATATGATACAGCTTTCCAGCTTTCACACAACACATCTAAAAAAGGGGGCTCATAATTACAAGTCACAATAAATTTAAACATTAGAAATATTTAAGAGATGTATAAGTGCAACTCTAGAACTAGCAAGAAGAAAAAATTCCTTTTTCTTTTTTTTTTAATTTGTAATAAGAATAGAAGACAGCCTGAAAGAAACCCAGCTTTGTTTTAACAACAAAAACCTATCAAAATAGATAATACTATATACACAGCCAATAATTTAATACTTATTTTTAGTATTATGGATAACATTTCCAAGCCAAAAAGAATAAATCAAAAATCAAATTTTCAAAACATTTTTAAAGAAAGGCAATCAACAAAATAATAAAAAAAATCCCTCACATCATCATAAGGAAAACTTTTAGCTTTTCAGAAATCGCAACTTAGATTGGAAAATCAGATCTTCAAGTTAAGTTCTGCATTTTTATCATCTAATCATCATAAAGTAAAACCTACAAATAGCATCCCAAATAGATGCTGTAGTTCAAACTAATTAACTCCTGTTTGACCCAATATATACTCTCTACATACTCCCAAGAAACTGAGAAGCGAGACTGAGGTCTTTGCCACTGTAAGACACATACTCCAACCTAACAGGATTTTCTTAGCTATTTTTGAACTTTAACAAATTATCATCATAATCTGTGAACTCCAGCATTACAAAGCATTACAGTATTCTTTCACACCTTAACAAAACCAAAAAACCAAAGGTGACAGCGCTTTCACATTCTGATAAAAAAAAATGTGATTACAAGAATTTTTGAAATGCAAAGATCTTGAAGACAACTACTTACATATCTTGATTTCATTAAACAAAATCCTGTAAGTTACGGTCTTCATAAAAGGAACAAACCGTTTTAAAAAGATAATGCTTTTAAAGGTTACAAATGCTTTATGGCAAACATGTAAGTGGAATTTAAAATTTATAGTTATTGATTTGGTGTGCTGCTCATATTGTATTTCAGCTGTAAGACAGTAGTGGATGTATCACTAGCAGACATGATTCCCAGGAGGGAAACATTAACATTAAAATGTAGGTTTCATCCCCAAAATAAAACAAAAATTAAACATTAATTTCTAAGGGTTCATTTGCCATATTAAAAAAATATAATTTCTAAGTCTCATTAAAAAAACCCAAACAAACATACCTGTTCACAAATGAAACATGTACAGACAATCTGTACACACAAAAGATCCCCGTCTGGCCACAAACGGTGTCCGGTTCTGATGGACAAAACAGTTTGCATGTGGGTGTGGGGTTCACCTGTTTGCTTATCCTTAGGTTAGGAAGAACCTACCCAAGTTGATCTCCTGAACATCTGATTACTTCTGACAGCCATATACCTCATGAAATGTAAGACACCACTAACCTGTATACTGTAAAAAAATGCATGTCAAACTTTGCTTCATAACACGATATCAAATTATAAGCCTAATGACAGATAACTTATATAGAATTAATTTTCCTTTTTTCAGTTCTTCAAGATCAAAAGGATAAAAATCTATTTTCATCCAAATGAAAGAAGATTTTCCTACCGACTACAATAGTCATATGCAACTCCTCACTCACTTCTGTATGACCCTGAAATGATGCCCTTATGCAACACTTTCATTCATACTGGAAGGACTGTCTGTGTCCTTTCTCTGTCCAAGCAGAAAAAGAAAACTCACAGCAGAACTCAGCTGACACATCCTGATCTACTCACACAAAGCCTGACTGGCACTAGCACAGCTTATGTTGATGATACTGTGCTGTGTTCTCTCAGTAGTTCTTCACTTGGGGAGCAGAATGGGAGAATTCAATTTTTTTTTAAAAAAAGGACAGTGCACAGTGAAAATAGCTTACAATAACTGAGGTCGTAAGTTAGGGTTTCACTCCTGCCTGTACACAGTAACAGTGCCAGCTGCTGCTGCGATGCTGCACACGAAGTTTACAGGCAGGGATTCAAAGCTAGGGCTCTACTCCCACCCGTATACAGTAAAAGTGCCTGCTGCTGCTGCTGCGGTGCCGCACAGGAGCTTTACAGGCAGGGATTCAAAGGTAGGGCTCCACCCCTGGCGTGCACAGTAGAAGCGCCTGCTGCTGCGATGCTGCAATCGAGGTTTACAGGCGAGGATTCATAGTTAGGGTTCCACCCCGGGCCGTACACAGAAAAAGTGCCTGCTGCTGCTGCTGCTGCTGCGGTGCCGCACACGAGCTTTACAGGCCATGGATGGGCAATTCCCAGCTCCCTCCCTGGACCGAGCTCTCCCGGCCCGGCCCGCGCTGCGCCAGCGCCACCTGGCGGGCGCGGGCGGCACTGCGCGCTCAGCACAGCGCCCCCTGCGGCCGCTCCACGCGTCCCGGCACGAACAGCGACCGCGGCCCCACAGAACGCAGCGGTGTCTTCATCACCGGTACACAGAATTCATCCTTGATATTGCACAGTAGAATTGCAATTCTACTGTTAAGCCCCTCTTCTACTACGTCTCTGGGAAAATCCAGAATTGCAAGAATCTGGGCAAAGATGGAAGGTTACACACTGAAGTAATACCTCAAAACCCACCAAAGTTACAGCTTCCCTTACTGCAAACTGCAGGAACTTGTCTCTTATACAGCAAAACCTGAAATTTAACCTGGTCAAAATAACGTGTGTAGGCTCTTTAATGTTTGTCAAGGAGAAAAGAAAAAGTGATTGATTAACATTCCATTTAAAAGATTGCCTTTAAAAATAACCCCACACAACACTGCTCAGCAAATTGTTTCACTATCAATTCAGAAGAGCACAACATCTTATCCTCCAGCATAAGCTCTGTCTGATTTCAGTGTAACAGAATCCCAAATCTCACACTAAGGCTTCATTCTACTGGTTAAATCACAAATGTAGTAAAAGAAATAGATCTTGTTTAATCCTACTGAAGGGCAATGTTAAAAGTTCTTCTATTTTAGAAAGTAATTCCAGCTGCACTTATCTATAGGCTAAACTGTAAGATGTTTTAGTGTTTAAAATCTGCCACTGCAGTATTAATTACTTTCACTCTCATGCAGGACATTGACTGTCAGTGTCTCTATCCCTGCTTTGGTAAAGTTCTGTAGGTATTTCAAGAGAACCATATGTATTTCCCCTTCATGCCCCAATACTGAGGCAGAAGTTGAGATGATTAAGGTCAAAATTGTCACCAGTGACCAATTCAACAAATCTAACTTTTCCATGATGTAACTGGCTCCTACAACTCTTTGCTTCAATATAACTTCTGACAAATTTTTCCCCAGAAGTGAATACAATGAAGCTAAAAAAAGAAATGCCAGGTCATAGATGCAACACTTAGGAACCAGGCACATGTAACAGCCCCCTGTGGAAGGTTGGTTAGTACAAGCAGCAAATGCCAGAAGGGCGAGTTGGAAAACAGAAGACAATAAGTTTTTCAGAAGGGCTGCAGGCAGAAACACACTCATCACACCCATATTCTTTAAATGTGGAAATTGTGTAGGCAATTGAGGTTATAAGCCAAGCTAACACTTACTGTCTTTCAGCAGAGATCATTATCTGAGAGCTGTGCCAGCCAGAAGCCATTTATCTGTGCTTAGCAGAATGCATAAACAGGGAGAACCTGGGTAAACACCTCCCCAGCTGCCATTTGGCTTCATCATGTCACAGATTCTTCTCCAAGCAACAGTGGAGAAAATGGAAGACTACTGAAAACAAAGTCCAGTAGGCAAATGTGGAAAATTGCCAGACTTATTATGTCAAGATACAGAGATGCTGTGAGTTTCTGGGGAATTCATAAGGCTGAGCAAAACTGTGAGCTGAGTCACTTGCTAATCTTGCACTGGGCTGGAGCAAGGCTTAACAACTGAATGATGCCTGGGGTGAGGCAGAGGTCTCAGCCCAGTGGTGTATCAGGGAAGCACAGGAGTGCTCCCAGACCTCAGCATTAGCCTCACTCCACCTTAGCCATCCACAACCAGCCTCTGTCACAAATCTGCTCCTTTGGGAAGATGATGTGAGATGGTAACATGCTGACAGGAGTAATGTCAGGCGGTCTTCACTGCTCCCTCACCTGGGTGGAGGATGATGCTGAATTATTAGGGATCTGTGCTGCCTTTGTTACAACCAATTCAGCCAAAAGTATCCAAAGATAATTAATACATTGGAAAAATGCACCCAGCAATATGAAAATGAGAAAAAAGCTGCTTCTCCACCAACTAGGATCACAGTAATTGGGTAAGCAATTATATTTGACTACAGTAATATCTCCACTTTTCCAAAAAGTCTAAAATTGGTATTTTAAATCCTCCATTTTTAGAGTATGAGAACATGACCTTACTTCATAGACAATGGCCTTGCTTCTCTCTCCCCTCCCCAAAGCAGGGATGACTCTTTGGTAAGATTTGTGCCTCTGGCTGCATCAACGGTATAGCTGGGAACAGTTATACAACATTTTGGAGATCTACTTCATTTATCACCAGCAATCTAACAAGAGTCAATGATCTGCTGCTTCAATAAGCTACATTATTTGTGAATCTGGAATTGTATAAGTTCTTATTGAACATAACTAGCCACAGTGCCTAACTGGTTACAATCAGAAATGAAGCCACGCTGCACTCAGCCCCTCTGATCTCTGAGGAATAGATGGAACACAAGGGTGTTTATTTTCTACCAAATTTCATATGCTTATTGCAACACAACTGACTGGTAAAATTACATAGAACTTCCTTGTTAACAAGTGAAGATCAAAATTGCTGCATCCTCACTGACAAATACAGACTTCAATTAGGAACGTTCAACAGGAAAAAACCTTTCCCAGACAACTGGATTACACCACTGGATTCAGAAACATGCCTTCAAATTATTTCAGCTGACTTTTTTTACTGTGGTTTGCAGACCTGCTTGTTTGCCACTCATCAGTAGGTGCTAATTCAACTTCTAAAAAATGGAGAAATAAAGAAAATCACTGAGCAAGGGGCTGGGATTTTCTGACAGTCACAGCATAGATGCCTACAAATGGTAGTGAAGCTGACCAAAGACTAGTGAGACACCAGGAGAGGGGGGAAATAAAAAAAGAAAGATATCTGTCAACCTTATGAACTCTACTTGTGACCTGTGTCTGAAAGAGTGATCATGAGTAGACAGAGCAGGGAAGGACAGAATTGAATCCTGATCCAACAGGGCATTAGGAGGGAAGCATGACAGAGTTGTAAATTCATATTCATGCATAACCTGTGAAATTTAAGAGTGATAAATTAAAAATCTCTAGTTTTATGTAATTGCTGTCCAACCCCACGAGTTTTCAAAATGTCCTTTTTCTTCCTCATGAGCTTAAGACACTGGTTTTCTTCACATTATACTGTCTTCATCAATTGGATACTCATTTTTATAGAAATAAATCTTTTTCAATCACCAATGTTATAATTGCAACCACTTTTATGTTTTGTGTTTTCAGTCCTCCTTGGTGCTCCTCAACAATTTCTCTTCAATCCCCTCCACAGATTTCTCTATGAGATTCTGTGAAATGTCTACCCCTCCAGCAAAGCATGAGTCACAGCCTTGATCACAACAGCACTTACACTGAACAATAATAATCTCCATGTAGCACTCCTTGCTGCTGTAAGTGCACTGGTTTTCTCTTATGTGTGCTCACTAATTTGTTGCCTCTTAGGAAAGGGAAAAGAGAAAGCCTCCATCCTTTTGTGCTAAGAGAGAAGATCCTGTCACAATTGCCTTCTAGTCTATGGCAGGAACCTCTTTCTTGTATTTCCATGCAGTGTAGGAAATTATGCCTAATATTTTCTCCTTTTTTAAGACCCTTCACTTTTACCAACAAAAAGTTCATTTTTCCAATCACCTCCACCTATTCTTTCATTTTTAGTATATTTTATTTTTATCGCTTGACCACCTTTGTTGTTAAATCAACTTGATAAAACCTTTGCCTTCTCCAATGTTCCTTAAACATTAGCTGTATTTACAGATAAAGAATAAATGCAAAACACTGTACTTCCAAAGCTCATAGGAAAAAAATAAAAAGTAAGTGAACCAAACCATAAAGATTTCTAAAACTAGAACAACATAAACATGAAATAAAGGACAAATGACAACACTAGATGGAACTCACCCTGCCTGTGGGTTCACCGCTCCCGGTGAGTTTTTATGACCTGGTGATAATGTCTGAATTTTGCTCCCACTGGATCCAGATGAAGACAGTGCTTTACTTGAAGAGACACCTTACAGTTGAAAAGCAAGCACAAAAATATAAGAAAATGTAAGATTTTGCCGCTGAAATGATACAATTTATTAAAAAACATTTTAATTGCAAAATTCCTAACAAGAGTTTTAGAAATACAGAGGTGTGAGTCAGTATCAAGATAATACAAAAAGAAAATGTTTCATGAAATGTATAGAAAATAGGTAATTGAGATATAGTATTTTATTCTAAGAAAAGATACTGTATCACAATTACTTTGCTCGGGGAAAAAAGGGGGAAGAAAAGTCCAAGTATGTACAAACAGAACATGCTTGATATGTGATATCTGAAACCCAAATTAGACTGCTGTTTGCATCATTCTAATATACATGCCTTGACTATGTATTTTCACCAATTTATGATCATATTCAGCAGACAAATCAGTTACAGAATTAAGCATGAGAGAGATCAGTTTTTGATACAATCATGCATTACTACCCCAAAAGATTTTTCATACTCAATTCAGAAAAAAAAAAAAGACCTGGTATATAAACCAGAATCCTAAGTGCTCAAGAGTCTTTTTAGACAAATGACAATCAATGCCCCTTCCAAATTTATTTTAAATGAGATTTTACAGACCACTATATCAAATAAACAATCAATTTTTACTGCATAGTTTGAGAATTATTATTTAGAAAAGACATGGAACAATTCATAACATCCATTTCATCCATTTCATACCTACAACAGTTTTGCTAACACCACTTGGCTGTGGTAAGCGTGACGATGGTGATGGTGTTGATCCTACAGAAGGCATCTTCTTAACTGGAGCAGGTTTGTACTGTAACAAAATACAACCTAGAAATTTAAGCAATTAAATCAAGCTATCTCTATAACACAACAGGTAGTTCTTTCAGGTACTGTGGGAGAACAGAGGATGATTTCCTACCAGGTAACCTGTTTCTGGTATGGGAACATGCAAACGGTTTCTGATAGTCTGTTTTCTAATACCTACAGATGATACTAGCAGGAAACATTCCCTAACTTAGTGGCTTTGTTAAGATTAAAAGTATCATCTCATTGCAAATTAATTAATTAATTAATAAAAAGCAAAGCGAATACTCCAAGGTAGAATTATTTTTGTCTTTCAAAAATCCAAATCTTACTTTCACCTGTGTGGTCTGGACCAGTCCCTGCACTAATTCAAAATACTGTGTAATACATGTGAATCCCTCTAAAGCCTCTAATTAACCACTATACTGCTGTCAGTCGTCCTGCAGTCAGGTACCTTTGTCTGCCCCTTAAGCAAGTCTTCAACTGAATTTAGAAACTAGCACAACAGAAATTCAATTTCCTTTACAAAAACTGCATCTCTCTTTCCTCCTGCTATCTTTACTTGACATTTGAACATTTCTCAATTACATTTATGACTGGTTTTCATTTTGCAACTGCTGCCATCTGACTTATGGATCTCTGCAGTTTAAGAAAGCAAAAGCCTCATTCATGCTTAGTGTCTAATTTCAGAGAGTGCAAATAATAAAATTACAGAATGAAATAGTTCATTCTTTTTAAAAGCAGCACACTATTTAACCAGCTTAATTTGCTATTGAATGCAAGTTACAAGCTAAGAAAAGTGTTTCAGCTCACCTGAGTTCGAGCAGGAAGCTTCCCTTTGGTATCAGCTCCCAATTTCCCCTTATTGGTAATACGTGCAGCTTGCTCCTTACAGAAATTGATGTGCCTGTCAGCTGCATTTTCATTAAATCTCCTCTGACAGTATGGACACTGAATGTAATCTTAAAAACACAGAAATATAACATTAATAATCTGTTTTAAAAATGACAGTGTTTTAAAGTCTTTTAAAGACCAGACTCCTCTCCAGGGGAAATGATAGCTTTTTGAATCTGAAAATGAAATACAGATTGCTAAGTAAAAGCATATTCTGATTTGATGGATAAGAGTAGCTGAGGATTAGAAATAACCTAAGCAAAATCAGAAACACTTTAAGTGATGCTATTGTGCAGAGAAGGTAGCCAAAGAGGTAAAGGGACATGGCACAGAGATCAGCTGGAAGGAAATAGAGAAGAAGCTAAACAAACAAGCAATCAAAACTTTAAAGAAATTATTAACAGTTCTGTTTGTTCAAGATACAGGAATACATTAAAACCTTTCCCACACAAGCAGCAAAAGACAACAAATCTGTTTTTTCTGACAAACTTGAAACAACTGAGAAATACCAACTGCAATACTGGAAGTGATCATTATAAAAAAATTAGAAATTTAACAAATAAAGAGAATCAGAAGAAAATCAGCCAAAATAAGGAGCTAACTCTAGAGAGATGCAAAAGAAAGTAACCGGTGGCCGTGTTACTTCTGCAAGATTAATTGAGTCACATTGCAAACAGCATTACACACATGAATCTCACTCTCATTGGGGATAAAACAGAAAGAGCTACAGAAATGCTTAATATATTAAAAGATACATAATCTGTACACTGGAAATACACACCTTAAAATACAGTGCCCTTGGAAAATGATATGTTTGGACTACAGTTTCAGACAACTGTGTATTTCAGTGCCCAGAGATATAAATGCTGTATGCTTAGATTAGACCATTCAAAACCATGCAAGCATCACAAAAGGTTGACACCAGCAAAGCAGGGTAAATTAATGTGTTTCTAGGTCATTTTAGAAATGTATTGAAGAAAATGAGATGAAATCCAACAGTCACTGCCTCCAAAATTACAATATAGATATCATAAAATCTAAAATAAGTTTTGGATTAAACGTTACTAGTCCAAATGCAGAGCAGGCTTAAATACTTGTTCCTTTAATATTTATAAACAGTTTTGAGTAAGTTAAATGATGTAATGGCCACCAAACCATGGACTGTGACCCAAGAAGTGTGAGCTAAGGACAGAGGAAGAACACAGAGAAGTGACAGCATGGGAATCTCATGGGGTAACAACAATAATTTTTTATTTATTTATTTTACATATATTCTGCTACTGTCAGAACACTTGAACATCAACTATACCTTAGGAGACAAAAAATCCAGAAACAGAACTGTAATAGATATGTAGTTAAACCAAAATTATTCAAAAGAAACAAAAAAAAAAGGAAAAAATAAAAATAAAGCAGCTGTGAAAGCCCTTAGATAATATGCCATTATTGGCTAATGCACAGCTCAATTTCCGCAGAAATCTTTCAAAGCCCACAAATGTATTAGACTAGAGAGGATGAATGTATACTTTCAGGAATTAGGAATTCTATCATCCTTTTGTAAAAACATAGTGCCAGTCAGACACTTTGCTCTCTGAAAGTACTGCTCATACTGTCCAGAAGAACCTTTACCAGAATGTAAGCTTTATAAAACAAAAATTAATCAAAATAAGAGAGCAGTACACATACAGTCAAGTTCAGGGTGACTTAAGGTCCTTCTTAACCTGAGGCCATTCTGCACTTTCTCAGAAAAAGTGGAAGAGGAGATGAAAGATGCAGCAATACTTGCCAGCTCAGAGCAGTTAAGTAGAAAGTATGAATATGAGACTCTTTCCATTAAAAGGAAAAAGACTTGCTGCTTATTAGAAACAAGTGTGCCCAAGGCAGAGCTGAGTAGGAGAGGAGGGATACACATGGTATGTTCACATGGTATGTTCCCACTCTCCTACATGATAAGTAGAAAAGGAGCATCAGTAGCTGCTCCTGCTCTGTTTGTAAGAAGAATATGCACTGATCATTTTGTGCATGGTCTCTTCATTCCTGGTTTCCTCTTCCTAAGTCTAGCCCACTGCAGTGGATTGAAGCAAGGAGACTAACAACTACAACTAGACAGATTATAGATATGCTTTATAGATTATTAATGATTCTTTCCATGATCAAGCCTTGTGATTCTCATCCAGAAGTATTTCCAATTGGCTTTAAGATGGCTTTACTTTTTAAAATTAGTTATATGGTTTTTCAGGATTGTGAGTACAGAGTGATGAATAATACATCCTCTTAGAATGAATGCATCATTACAATCCTAATGCTGGACTAACACATCTTCTGCAAAGAAACAGGGTAGGGAACACTTCATATCCTCACTTGACCACAGAGATAGGCAGAAGCAAACACATGTTTTTTTTCCAATCCTGCTGGAAATAGCCATTCAGCTAATCAAATGGTTTAGCTCTTAGGACAAGAGGAAGAAATCTATTCTTCAGCCTATTATCATATCCCAGAAGTTAAATGAAAGGTGTATTTCCTTCTCATTCACATCAAACTGCTTGAACACTTTACCCAGGCTCAGTTCAAAGATAGCAAGGGCAGGACAGTCCTTGGGTAACTCCACACATCTCACATAGCAAAAACACAAGAAGCTTTAAGGAATACACTGCATACATTAAACTAAATGTGAATTCAGCAAGAAATGGCAGAGATTACATTTGAAAAACACAAAAGTGCATTCCCACAATGTAGATATGTTGTGGGTGTCAGTTAATCAAAAGGGCAATCTGCTACTGCTGTGAGCACAAACAAGGTATTAAACAATTTGTCCAGCCTATGGTGTACAAGACAGTAGCAAGCTGCAAATTTGCCCCAGCTATCTTTCCACACGTTAAAAACAAAGTCATGGGCTTTGAAATCTACACAGGGTGTGAGCCAGCCAGACCCAAAGTCACAATCCAGCATCTGCACAGGGATAGTAAGTCATTTTCAAGAACCTGTGAATGTTGCATTCCAACAAATTTGTTTTCAATTCAAACTTCTTCACATTAACTTAAAAATCTCTAAGGAACTTGACTGTTTTACATACCGGGGTCATATGATGGTGGAGGTGGTGGAGGGAGTTTTCCACCGTCTTTGAGATTGAGTCCTTTGGCTGCTCGTATAGTTGCTATAAATTCCTCATGCTTTCGTCTCCAGTTAGAAGGTTTTTTGGGTGGTTCTGGCTAAGAGGCAAAAAATAAAAGCTTTCTCTATTTGAAGCTTTTACTTGAAGCTAAGTATGCACCTTATTTTAGCATATAACATCATAGTTAAGATTTCTTCCAAATCTTAGTTGATCTAATTAACACGAACTGCCAGCAGAAATAAGTCTTACTAAAATGCATACATAGTATGCCTAAAATGCTCATATTCAGAGTAAATTATAACATACCCGTGGCTTAAGAGGTTTTACTGTGGGAATGTCAGTTCCTTCTGCTCTCTGTCGGCTGGAATCGAATGTCTTCCTTTTCTTGGCAGAAGTTTTTTGGCAAATGGGTCCATGCTTTTTCTGTAAGCAGAAGCGAAATAAAAGGAGAATACAGAAATTAGTTTTGAAAACAGAACTTATTAACAAATTATTTCCCTCTTTCTTGATAAAAATATTAGCAAAAAATCCCCAACTCTTGATGAATAAGCTCAGACTGTTTTCCCTCAAACATTTATGCCAGCCACTACCTTTAAAACAGAACTACAGGAATTCACAGATGTATATAGAGAGTCACAAAACCACACAGGATAATGAAGAAATGTTGAAGGCATCTACATTTGCTCCTTACACATAAAAAACTGATGATAGGTAGGCAGCTTTTGGTGGCCATTTGAGTGGCAAAACAAATCACAGGTGTCTGAAATTCATATTCACATTTAAGGACGGACTGATTTCTATTAGCAATGGAGATGACAGCCATGGAAATGGCAAACAAAACACTTCATTTACTAGCTGAGACTTAAAACTACAGAAGACAAGGATTGATTCTGTAATCCTAGAAAAGATGCTTTCAGAGGCATGTATTTCAGAAAATGATGGGATCTTAAAAGAAAATTAAACCCCTTCTAAGGAGCTTCAAACCTGAGCCAACTGGAATCAGTAATTACTTGGGAGGGGAAAAAACACAAAACCCCTACCAAAACAAAGCACCTAGATCCATTTTATTTAGCTATAGTAAGCCCTGCTTAACTTTCATATCAACTTATCAAATCTAAAAGACAACAGGGCTCACACCACTTACCAGCGCTGCTGGAAAGAAAGTTCTTCCACAAATCTTACATGGCAACAGATCTCCAGTTTGCACTGCAACCTCACCTTAAAAATAAAACATACTTCTTTAAGAAAATTTGATTAATGACTAAACATTATTTCAAAACATGCTAACCTCACATACACTTAGCCATAATAACATTTGTTACTGTAACACTATACATCCTTTGATTTGTGCAGAGGCTATGCAGATGAGAAAGGCAAAAATTATATCAAAGTCTTTAGGTACTTTTGGAAGGTGTCAGGCCCAGCAACACGTTACCAGCAATTCTGTTTACTTATAATACATAACTCCCCTCTCTTAAAAGGATGCATATCAATATGGAACTAAAAAATCCCTTGTAAGTCCCAATGACAGCTCAAATACACATCAAGAATAAAGCTGGTTAGTGGGTATTTCTGTGCCTTTGGAAAAGATCAAATTTAGTATCAAATACAGAAAGGACACATTCCATTATTTATTTTGCTCTACTAAGACAAACTATTCCACTTTCCCTGGTAAAGAAAACAGTCCTGATGCTGTTTTTACTATATATTTTATTCAGATTATTACTGATGGTTTACAGAAGTATTTCTGATGCTGCTATTCAAGCATTGGTAACAAAAATGTAAACAGCACATCTGACATACAGCAGATCCACAGAACCAGACAAAAGACCAACAAGTCTAAGTATCAAGACCTGTGCAAGCAAATATATTTACATGGCATGCATTATGCAACAGAGTTGTGGCAGAGACAAAAAACTGCAGGGCTTCCCAATAAAAGGCATCTATTATATCTAGTAGTATACCAGAGGAATACAGGGATGTTTTTATATCATGTATACACCAAGAAAGAAACAGTAAATTTGGATTATGTTTGAGATGTACTAGTAGCTTTCTCTGTACTCAATCTGACCATGGCAGACAATGAAACTGCCTCTATTAACACCACAGTAAAATAAAACCACTGCAAATTGACTTGTATTTTAGGTGAAGCAGCATCTTAAACTAACAAAGCTATTAACATAGCAATGTTCAATCATTTCATCAGCTTTTGTTCCCAGCTTCCCAGTACAAAACTGTTTTCCATCTAAACATACACACTTGCTATCTAAGTGTATGACCAGTCCTAAAAAGTGAATCATTTAATTAAATACTTCAAAGCAAACATTCAGGCAGCCATGTTTCCCATGGAAAATATTTTGCCCAAATGCAAAGATTAAAACTGAGTGAGTTCTGTATTACCAGTAAGCAATTATTGTCTATTTCTCATTTTTTCAATTCCTTAAAGTAAATTCACTCCCAGTAACTAACTGTATGCAATGTAATAGTTGTAGGAACATACTACAGAGCACAATGCATTTTAATAATCATAAATCACATGAAAAATGCAGTTTAAAACATTTAGTCCATACCTTTAATTAATTTATATACCTTTTCCATGTAGATATGAATACAACTATCCTTACCACAGCACAGCAGGACTGCACTGACAGTAACCAAGTTCTTCAAATGGAAACCATAATCAAGTTTCCTTTTGTGCCATCTAAATATCTGCGCATTTAGATGCACACAAGTACGAGAAGTAGGAAAAAAGCAAAACAGGCAGATGAATCTTGGTTTTTTTTCTATTTATGTATTTGAAGTGTACTTGAATGCGATAAGGATTTACTAGGAACTTGTTTTTTAACTGTATTTTTTCAAACTCTTTTTTAAAAAATCACATCTGAAATTTTTTCCATAGGTCTGTTTTCTTAAATCCACAAGCCTGAGCTCATTAACATTGGTACAAAGCTTAGATGGCTGGGAACCTGCCCTCACCACTGATCTGAATGAAGGGTAAGCAGCAATGATTTTAACCTTTTCTCAATTAGTTCACTCAAAAATACAAAATATGCACAGATTTGTTTATTTTATTACTTCATTCTTCAGACTCCCTAGCACTCTTAATAATGATAACCTACATCACTGCAAACTCACTTTTGCTAAAGAGTTCAACTTTTTTTTATGACATCATTCTGATACAGCCCTCAACTTTGCAGAAATGAGTGGGAGAGGCATTTTCCAAAAATATGAAGTGACACTGTTTGTGTCTTCAATAAATTAGCTGAAATAAATCAGAATTAGTGGTCTTGACACAAGGTATACAGTATGTGATTAAGAATTTGGCTGAGAAGAGAATTCTTTCAAATATCTGCCTTTGTAAAAGAAGCTACATATCACACAGTTTTCTTCTGTGTTGTAGAATTTGAGCTGGTGTTTAAATTCCACATGAAAAGAGGCAGACTTGAGAGCTGCTGACCTGAATGAGCAGTATTTACATATGACATACCAGAGCACAAGGAATGCCAATTACCACTTTGTGCAGCTGCAGTTACAGAGCTGGATTTCCTCACAGCATTCCCACCTTCCCCTGGTGCTGGCAGGTAATCACATCTGCCTAGAGCTATTTCTACTGCCAACACCTCCCATGTAACACAAATCACTGACCCAAAGCATATAAGGAAGTTCTTTTTAAAAAATGAAAGTTCCTGAAGTTTTGTTGAAAATGGAAAGCCAAGTGTCTTTTGTGAAGGGGCACACTCACCCCTTCAGCTTAACTCCTCTGTGAATTTCCTCACTTTCAAAGCAAAAACACCCCAAAACCAAATAAATCAAAACCACAAAACCTTAACATTTCTTTTTAGGAGTCCATGAGTCTTCCCTTACAGAAGGGTTAGCAATGTTATCCACATGAAATTTGATAACTTAAAATTAAGGCATGGGAATAAAATTTTGAAAGTAGTAATTGAGTTAATTTTGGCTTTGTTTTATTTTTTACAAAAAGACATTAATGTGTGATATCTACCGCAATTTTTTTTCCTGAAAAAGTTAACTGAAATAGTTTTCAATCTGGGATGCACTGCAGAGAGGAGGTTAAGGAAAAAAAAAAAGGAACACTCAAATCAAGAATCAGAAAGAGGATATGCTTGAGAAATTGGTCTTGAGAATAGAAACTGGTAGTAATATAGTGTCATGGCAATTTTCTTCAGTCTCTTTAAATTTAGCAACAATGCAAGACTTTTAAAAATAATTTTATTTATACAGCAGCTACACTTCTTTTCCTTTTTACCAACTTTAATATTGCTAATCACCAGCAGTTGAGATGCTTGTATTAAACATGAATGAATCTAGTTAACTTGAAGAAGGACTGAAATATTTATTAGTGTTTATCTAATCAAAACGCACCTCGAGAAAAGATAAATATGATCAAAATTGTTATGTGAATACCACAGAATACTGAGATAAGGTCACAAGATGCTGAGCTTTACATCCTATTCTACTGCCTTCCTGAGACCAGGTCTCAGACAAAACCACAATGCACAACCTACTATGATGCTTAACCAGACTGGAAGCTCATTAGCAGGACTACAATAATCTTATCATTCATGTTTGTAAACTGCCCCTGTCAGGGCTCCTCCTCCTCCAGCTCTACTTCCAAATCACAGGGTTGGCAGCTACACAAGTTACTGCACACAACCCTTCTGAGTATGGCTACAGTCTAGTTGCCTGTACTTTCTGATCTTGAAGTTAAGAGTTCAGTTGTAAAGTCTGGGTGGACCACTAAGTCTGACAGCACAGCTATACAGTCTCCAGATGTATCATAGTACTTTCAGTATTATAGATAAGCTTAGACTTCTTTGAAACCTATATTTCAAGAGAACAACTTCATTCTTTCTCTTCTCTCATATTCAAATAGCACAATTGATTAACAGCAGAAAGGGCAAGCTGCCAGTTCTATTTATCTTTCTCAGTACAATGTGGGGACCCATCAATACATACAAGTTTGATCTGACACAGTTACAGCCATAGCTGTCACAGTCACTTGTTCTTGCTGTCATGCTTACAGATAAACCAGTTGTGTAAATAGACTTCACACCTAGTGGGAGCAGAAGCCTCCAGTATTGCTGAATAACTGAAATTTTGTGACACTTTTCTCATCTGGAGAGCTCTATATACCCAAATATGTGGTTAAACTTAGATACAATTTGCAGAAAACAAGGCTGCACCTTGTAACAGTATTTCATCAGGTTGTAAAATCTGACTGCCCATCAAAACCTTTTATTTATGGACAGCAGTGATAGTAGTAAACTATTTAGGCCAGACAACAGCGATAATCAGAATCATCAAGCCTCTCTGAATTCAAACATGCAGAAAAAGCCTGGTACAATTCCCTGCCTTGGGACTACTTGAAACCAACAAGTAATCTGCAAGTTTGAAAGTCATCACTTGAAGAGTACTTGCCAAATTATTCCACTAAACTGTATTTATTGCTTTTAGCATAACTCCATTCTCACCTCCAAAGGCAAGGTATTTGTCACTTAAGAGTACCACATATTTATAGTACAATAAAAAATGCTGTTCATTCCCCACATTAGTTAGAATCTGCATCAGCAAGCCACAGCATCTGCTTCTCTGAGGACTGCCCAGTCTCTAACATATGTCCAACAATCAATAACAACTAGGTTATATTTTTTAATCAACACACTAACTAATCATAGCCTAACCAATGGCAAATACTACAAGCAAGAGCCACCTAAAAATTAAACTAATGCAGTGACACAGGTAGGGAACACTTCACAGAATCATAGAATGGTTTGGGTTGGAAGGGGACCTTGAAGATCATCTAGGTCCAACTCCCCTCCTGTGGGAAGGAACACCTCCAACTAGATCAGGCTGCACAGACCCTTGAACATTCCTTTAAATGAGAGCATTAATTTTTTTAATTCATAGCATTAATTTTTTAAAAGCAGTTTTGAAGAGAATTAAATAACATAATGGAAATATGAATGTACCAAAGTAGGAAAAAAGTATTCAAATTATGATCAAAGTTTTGCAAATTTGCATTATTTTTGCCAAAATGAATTTTGAAATGAAAATGCAAGTAAGGTAAATACACTGACTGTAATTCTTAACAACAGACAGTACTTGCTATACCTTGGTCAAGTCTGCTTGATAAATGATACTGTGCATGTTTTATCCCACCAAGCACATCCTTTCTCACCTGTGCTATTCTGCAGTTTGCAGAAAAGACAGAGGAAGAGGAAATCATAGTAAGTCCTGCTTCTTAGTATTCAACCATCCATATACTTTGAAATTTTTAAGCAGCTAAGTTTTGACAATTGTCTAACAAACAGCAAATCAATCTACTTTTATCTATCTACTCCCAATTTTATAGGAAAGCCTCATGAATTCTCCTGTACTCCTGCATTGACAATCTTGTATAAACCTGTCACTTCTGTTTCCAAAAGATAACACCTTAGCACTGTAGCATCCATTCCCTCAAGCTGAAAAGACTTTCATAGTACCTCTGCACATTTTTGTACCAGCTTTTCAGTCTGACAATGAAAATGCATTATATTTCAAAAACCCTGTTATTGCACTGAACATGAATGAGTCTGATGATGGCAAATTTCGTTTGCATTTCTTGAAAATAACACATCAAGGTGAGACCCATTGCCTCAAAGTGACAGCCTGGAGGAGGATTCTGTATAGGTGTTTTTGGTGACTGAGAAATGAGTTCCATGCAGTCAAGAATGATTGTAACAGCAGCACACACAACTCACATCATAGTGAGTTTACTATACCTTTTACTGTAACTGTCTGTCCTTCTTTGCTTCCTTCCTCATATGAAGTGTAACTTTTAATGTGAAAATGTGCCACTCACATTATACATCCTTAAAAATAACCAGCTCTCTCTATGGCTGTTTCTCATGAGACTCTTGCAAGCAGATCCCTGAAGTCACAGACTGCATTCCTGAACTCTGGGGCTGAGATCTATTTACCCAGCTCCCTCCTCTCAGGATCCTGAATTCAACCATCCTACAGTCACTGCAGGAAAGGCTGCCCCTGACCTTTACATCTCACATGTCTGTGCTTATGAAGTACTGCAGCACTGCCTCCCCTTGCCAGCTCCTTGATCACCTGGGTCAGGAGTTTGCCATCAATGCATACCAGAAGCCTCCTAGCTGCTTGCACCTTACTGATTTGTCCCTCCAGCAGATTAAAAGTCTCTTCAGAGGTTAAAGTCTCTCATGAGGACCAAGGCCTGTGAATACACTGACCTCTCCAATTATGAGGGAGACTTCATCTTTTTCCTGATCAAGTGGCTTTTAGCAGACAGCCACAATAGCTGTTCCCACACTGGTCTGCCTGCTAACCCTGATTCATACTCCCCAGGTGGTTCTACAGCAAAGCTCCATTGCATTCTCACTGCTCTCCCACGTAAAGGGCAACTTGCCCCCATGCTGTCCAGCTGGTTCTTCCTGAAGAGCCTGTAGTCATCCACCACAGCAGTCCTGTGTAGGTCTGTGAGCTGTCCTACCACCTACACATGATCCCAAACAGATCCTAGCCCTGCAACAGAGAGCAGACCTCTGACTGCTCCCATTTGTTCCCACACTGAGGGTTAATGTGCAGGCATTCTAGAGAGTAACTCAGTCGTGACGGTCACCCAGAAAAATCTATGAAACCTTCCCCTGCAAAGCCTACAGAAATGCAACTCAACCAAAATGGTGAACAGGAAGTACAATTTGACAGATCTGAATTCCAGATAAAGCTTGTTAATAGAAAGCCAGATGATGCAAGATCAACTAGAAGCACTAGAAAGCATAGGACCTGTAAAACCTATGTAAATGTTACACAGTTCTGCTCTGGCTTCATAAACACACTGTTCTCCTGTATTAGGCTACAGGCACTGGGATGATGTGAGGGCAGTCAGGCAAACACTTGCCTTCTCACACCAGCCTTAAACCAAGACTGTCTTGCCATAGTGATCCCCAAAGCAAATCTGGGCTCATGCACTCTACAAGAAGTGTAATTGGACAGAGCAATCCATACCTAAGTCTGCTTGCTTATCAGAATCTTAATTGGCAAAATATGATGTGTTAAAAAAAAACCTGATAATAAACTTAATTTATAATATATTGATTCCTAGTTTGCCCCTCCCTCAGGATTTCTTTAGAAAGCAAGCCCACTCCTCATCTGCTCCAGTCAAGTGCTTACCACAGTCCTGAAACAGGTTTCAATGAGATGCAACACCTGCCTTTGATGACAGTCACACCGTGTTGTGTGCAGGTAAAACATGTTCATCTTTCCACTATATTCAAACAACTGACGTCAATTAGTAGATCAATCTAGCTACTGCAATTTAAGTTAAAAATGCAAGAAATCTAAAAAAAAACTATAGAAAAGGGCATAAAATCTATTACTTCTAAGAAACTGAAGAAACTAATCTGAAACATTCCAATTCCTGTCTACACACATTCCTGTCTACTACCTCTCCATTAAAAGGTGAAACATATTCTGGTAGTGCACTTCTCCATATTGTATCAGCCTAAACTAGCTTTTGGGATTTTTCCTTAAGTAAAATAACCATTAATTTAAAAAGTAAAAACATTATGGCCTTAAAAAGAGTAAAATAAATTGACCAGTTATAGAGTGCTCAATGTCAAATTCAGATCACTTAACGGAGGTTCGAGTATGCCCAGTGAAGCATCAGTTCAGTGCAGACACATTTATCTTTGTGTTTAAATGGCTACCAGAGACAAATAACTTATTTTAAAAACTTACTAAAAATTATGTACATTAATATCAGTTTTGCATTTCAATCTTTAATAGTTTCCAAGTTGCTGATTTAAGAACAGTGCACAATAAAACAAATTCTTTTTTGTGTTGGATAAAAGATACACCTATTAAAAAAAATAAAAGCTGAAGCCTGAAGTCAAATGGAGCTAAAGAAAATGGCCACCAAAGCAAGGAAGCTGCTGCATGGATCCAGTGATGCAAGACAAAGATCAACTCTAAAAGGAAAAGAACACTCACATTAATATTATTTTTAAAACCTAATAATTTTCTATACTATTAAGGAAAAAAATAAGATTGGGCATTCAGAAATTCTGACAAAGCAAGAATAAGCACTTGCTCTCACGAGTCACATTACTAACATAAAACCCAAAGGGGGGGATCTTGTGCTGTTAGGGGTGGAGCAGGGCATCTCAGACATTCCCCATGCCAGGGACAACTGGCAGCACAGACCCCAGCTCTCAGCAGCAGATGCAGTACAGAGAGACCTCGAGGACACGCCCAGACTGCTCAGGGCGTAGTCCCTAGGCTGACCAGCAAGGGAAAGCTCTAGGTTTGACACTGCAGGCTATTTCCTAAGGCAGCAGCCAGCCAGCCCCTCCCAACCACAACCAGCCTTCCCTGGCTGCTCGAGCTGGGGCTGGGCAAGCGCTGCTATCACCTACCACAGAGAGCTGGGCTTCTGCCCTCGGACACAGCTGCCCTCTGCCCCTTACTCCCTCTGCCCTCAGACACAGCAGCCCTGCTGCCCCTCTGCCCCTTACTCCTTCTGCCCTCAGACACAGCAGCTCCTCTGCCCCTTATTCCCTCTGCCCTCAGACACAGCAGCTCCTCTGCCCCTTACTCCTTCTGCCCTCAGACAGAGCTGCCCCTCTGCCCCTTATTCCTCCTGCCCCTTATTCCTTAGGCTGGGATGGGCTGTGAACAAGTGTGGGAAGCGGCATTTAGCCGGCTCAAGCAGCTGTCGTCGGCATCCTCCCAGAAAAAACAACAGACTGGAGAGAAGCCGATCAAACACCACCGTTGGACTGCTCTGGCTTAAATGAAGTCAGGAATTCAGTGCTTGGTTCCATCTCGCTCAAGCAAAGCAGAGAGCAACAAACAAGCCAGTGTGACAGCTTTCTTTCTCACATCCAGCTGTGAAAGCAACAAGAACATGTTAATCCATCAAAAACGGCCCTGAGATTCACCACATGGTGAACTACTCATGAACGGATTTTTAAGCTCACCTTAGAGATCACTAGATGGTCAGACAGAGCCAGTCTGTGGCTCTATTTTCATCAGTAAATTAAATGAATATTAAAAACCAGCCAAGCAGCATGCAAGCTGCAAAGTAACAAATGTTGAGATAGTGACTTTAGACTTAATATCAGATTTGTCATCTCTAATGACTAGTATGCACTCATTACTTTTACAAACCTTTAAAAGTACAAAGTTGACTCAATCTAGTACTACAACAATACTGATAAAAAATAACCTAATAGAGCAACAGCCTTAAAGGAGCAACAAAAGTAAACTTTAGAAGGAACTTTAAAGTGACATAGAAACATACTTTGCCATCTCACAGAACATTTAAACTTGCACAGAGTGAGAAAATGCAACTGTGACACTGAAAATATTATTTAGCTTTTTAAATGTCATTAATGCAGCTCCACATGCCAACCATTACACATTCATCTCTCCACTTTTTGGAAAGATCATTATAAACTGGGTAGAGCTCTTCCTTATTAATAGCATGCTTATATAAACCGAAGTAAAACAGATCTCTCATCTATAATGCTGATCCTCAGCAAAGGGAAAGCACCAGCACCTTTCTGAGGCTGGGAAGTCCAGGACAAGCATCTTGAGCCTGAGGGTGTCTGTCCCCATCACAGACTCACCAAGAGACTGCTGCCAACAAAGTCCTGCCCTTCCCCACGACCACGACCCTCGCAGGCACAGCTGCCAAGCTCCTACTGCCCCAGCCAGCTCTGACATGACATTACTAAGCACTAACATAATGAGGCAGCAGGCCGAGCCAGATTTCAGAAGCTGCCCATACTTCTATGGCAGATGGGTATGACTGTGCAATTGCACATCCAAATACAAATTTAATCCAAGATGGCAGACAGCAACACTCTTCTGAGTTGCCAGTGGAGCAATGACTGAATAAAAGTGCAATATCCAATGAAATAATTTATTATTATTGTTATTGGCTTTGCTTACATTTCTTCTGTCCTAGGGCAACCTTTCTACAAAAACTTAATCTGAGCCTAAGCTAATAAACATGAACAGAGACAGCCTAAACTGAAAAACTGTAAATATAAGAAAAGCCACTTGCTTCACATGTTTTGAAGCAGAAAGAGAAGTATTTTATTTTGTGGTGATTAAAAAAAAAAAAAAACATGGCATAAAATGACCCATATAAATGCAGAAAATTGTTCTTCAGTTTCAAAAACTTCTGCATTCAAGGACAGTGGATAACAGTGTGAGATATGAGTGTTCACAAGGCAAGGATAACTGGAGTTTTAGACATAACTTATGTCCTGTGATAGTCTGAAATTAATCTCAAGCATTCAGAAGAATAATTTCACATGATGGAAAAAATGCTTTGACAAGCTCTAGCTTTTGAAAGAACTTTCAAGAAAAGGTTAAGTAAAACATGAGATTTCACCTATGATTTAGCAGTTCCCTCCACTCTCAGTACCTCCTGAAATACAAGCCATTTCCAACAAAGTCAGGAGCTGGACAAATTTAATGAAAAAAATCACAAGTTTTTTCAGGATTCTGCTGTTATCTGTAGAGACTTTTCTCCTACCCCTGCAATTAAAGTGCTAGAGCTTACACAACATAGCAAGCATAGCTGGTCTTGGTAAATTAGCACACAGCCAAATCAATTGATAGATGTACTGCAGATGATGTGCAGTCTCAATTGCAGTCAAATGCACAGCTTACTCCAAATCAAGGCAAGCTCTTCCCTTCTGGAGAGGTAACATACCATTGTCCTGAGAGCTGGAATGCCTGATAAGGCATTATTTGATAAACACTTGACACTACGTTTCAAATTTCAAAGGCATTAATAGTCAGCAAAGAATGCCAAGTGAATCAAAGAAAGCTCTTGGGATTTTAATGCCAAGTTATGTCCAAATTTAGAGTCTTGATGAAGTCACTAGGCTCAGGAACAGGGTCTGATTACTGAAAAATCTACTAAAGACAGAACACAGGTATTCTGTGAAAATTACTTCAGTTCTCCAACTGTTCCAGAAGGGATAAAGAACAAAGGCTAGTTTGTGCATACTCCTATTTAAGCATTCAGTTACCTCTAGAGAAGTAGAGCATGAAGACTTAATGACTCTGTTGTACAGTTTTTCAGAACAGGTATTTTTTAAAGTAGTATGGTTAAAGCAGCTTGCAAAATGTAGTAATGACAGGCCTACAAAAATGCCCAGATTTCAAGCTGTAACTTCATGAATTCCAAGCTGATATCCATGTTATGATGGACAACATCATCGATGAAAATGATGCTATCACTCCAGAGAGCAGGAACGTTTCCATTAATTGAACCGGATAAAGTTGAAAATACCCTGTCAGCAAATTCATACCTAGTTTTCTTCACCGCACCGAACATTTCCCTAGCACGATAAGCTGATCTTAACACCCACCTCAGCCATCTGTTAGCAAAAAGAAAAACAACCACGGGCTCCTGGCAGAGATGCCCGCACGCCGCGCCGCACCCAGCCCAGCCCGCAGGGCCCCGGCGAGCGGGCTCGGAGCGCGGCCGCCGCAGGGAGGGGCCGCCGGGGCCGCTGCGGGAGGGGAGGGGAGCGGAGCGGAGCGGAGCGGAGCGGAGCGGCGGGAGACAAAGCGCGGGGAGCCCGCTCTGCCGCCGCCCGGCCCTGCCGCCTCCCGTCCCTGCCCGCTGCCCCCCCGCCGCCTCAGCCCCGCCGCCCCCAGCACTGCCGGCCGCGGGGGCTCCGCCAACGGGCAAGGCGGCGCCCGGGCCCCCCTCCCACCGCCGCCACCGCCCGAGAACGCCCCCGCCGCAGCACAAAGGACCCGCCCGGCCCCGGGCGCCCGCCGGCTGCCCCGGCCCCGCCGCTGCCGCTCACCTTCCATCCCCTCCATGGCGCGCCCCGACCGCCGGCTCGGGCTGGGCTCGGTTTCCGACAGCCGCTGCTGTGGCAACGCCGCCACCGCCCGGCCCGCCAACAACCGCCGCTCCCATTGGCCGGGCGGGCAGGCGGGCGGCGGCCACGGCCCCGCGGGCGGGCGGCCTCTGCCTCTGCCTCGGCACCGGCACCGCCCCGGCCCCTGAGGGGATCGCGAACCCCGCTCCGCTCCGCAGCCCCGCTGCACCCCTCCTGCCCTCTGAGGGGATCGCGAACCCCGCTCCGCTCCGCAGCCCCGCTGCACCCCACCCACTGCCCGGCGCCCGGTGCGGGAGTCGCCAGCCCCGCTCCGCCTCGCCGGGCCCGGGAGATGTCCCCCGCCCTGGGAGATGTCACCCGCCCTTAGGCTGCGCCCTGTTGGGCTCCCAAGGGAGCAAGGCACCCGGTCCGGGCATCTGCCTGCAAAAACCAGGCGTATTCTGACTCAGGTGCGACCTGACGGGTCCTGAAGCCCATTCGTTGAGGTTATGCTGTGATCAGCCATCTCCTTCCATGAAATACAGGATCACAGAATCGTTAGGGTGGAAGAGACCTCTGGGGATCGTCCTGTCCAAACCCCTGCAAAGACAGGATCACCAAGAGCAGGTGATACAGGGACGAGTCCAGGTGGATTTTTGATATCTCCAGAGAGGGAGACTCCATGACCCTCCCTGAACACGAAGACCAAAGCGAAGCACACAAGGAGAAATAATCGTGTAGTCGGCAAAGCATCCAGCGTCTCTGGATGGATACAGGCAGCAGCTCGGATGGTGTCAGGATCCCTCCACCCTCAGCACCCAGTAGCTGCACAGATGGGTGCTGATGTGTGGCCTTACTGAGTGTCCCCTTGCTAATGAGAAAACTAGGGCAACTACACGAAAAACAGAGAAAAAAATGTTTTCAGGTTCATGTCCTGAAAACAGACAATGTGTTCCTGCACCCTTTTCCCCCCTTATTTTCTTAACTGAAAGAGCTGCTAATTAAAGATTAGTTATCTTGATGGAATCTCCTGCTACAGGATAACATTTGAGTATGGATATTTTTGGAAAATAGTGCTGCTAAATTGCTGTCGGCTAATGAATATAAATAACGCTTGATACATATGGAAATTTTTTCTGATTCTTTTACAAAAGGTCTCCACATTTTTAGAACCAAAGCATTTCAATCTTTCTTTCTTCAAGCCATTATTTTAGAATTACTTCTTAAGAACTTTTATTTGTCTTTCTCGTGGCAATATGCCATGAGCAACTAATAAAGTTTTTCTGAAGTACAATAAATCTTATAGAAATTACTGCTGTCTTTACAGGCACATGCAAATAATTTCTCTTCTTATGCTAGACATGTTGTTTGATACAGATTCACTTGTCCATAGAATCACAGTTACTGTCCTTATCACAGCACATCTGTGAATGCAACACAAAGAAACAAATACATTAAAACTACATTAAATTGGAGATTATGGTCATGTTGTCGTTTCTGCATCCCCTTAGCACAGAACAAATAGATCCAGATGCTGCATGCCAAACAGCCAGCATGTAAATCATGACTAATATATGATTAAAATCATCATTTGAGACCAAAAGCATGGGTACATATGGTAGTTCCAGCTGCAATTTTTTTCTAGTAATTTAGTAAAAGTACATTTCAAATTTGCCTTTGGTCTCTAGAGTTTATGCTTATAAAATTACAGGCCATGCCAGAAGTAACTAGTTCGCCACCAAGTTGCAAAGTTCTAAACTTTGCAAATGATCCTTTAAATCTTTGACACAGAACTTAAACAAGCCTATAGCTAGCAAGCATTTCCTGATAAACTTACCATTTGGACAGTGTACCAGAAGTGCACTTCCTTTTATAATATTTCCATATGTGGATTGCAAATCCAAAACCAGAGGAGATGTTCTCAGTTTAGTGAAGGGTTTCCTATTAGAGGTGCATTTTGTTTGGTTTTCTTTATCATTTCTCTTTGAAATTTTGGGTTATTTTTGTTAAAAGCAGGGGCATATATATAACAGGGGCATAATAACTTCAGGCCACCTACCTCCAAGTGTCTACAGTGTGCTGTTCACATCTGAGGTAACTGTCAACTTCCCCAGCACAGTCTGTAGAGATTTGTCCTATTGTTGATATGGTCTATGGGATCTGCCAGGCCAAATTATCATCTGTTCCAGGACAAGAGACAAGTGAATCACCAATACTGCTGAAAAACTAAAAGATTCTTTTGGCTCTTGTGGCTGGTGTCTAAACATGAGTTGTGCAGCTGTAACTGTGGACAGCACACTTTAAAGGACTCCTGATGCTGAACAGGAGCTGTCTTTTAACTGTGGTGTCGTGTGGGGAGCAGGGGACAAGTCCTCTGTGATCACAGCCACTGTGCTACATGAATGCCTTCACAAATTTACCTTCATACTGACTGAAAAAAACCCAAGCCCGTGTATTCCTTCTGTAGACCTACTGTGCCAAACTCAAGTCTTTGATGCAATGATATTCCTATAACATTTAGGATTTTTTTTTTCAAACCATATGCTAAATTTATTAATTGCTAGTTAGCATCATGTATACTTGTGCCAAGATTTATTTCTGGCTTATGTATTTTATTGTTTATCTCTTTGATGCATTTATAGGGAACTAGCATCCGTTCTGTTTCAGTATTTGGCTTGTCAGCCTAAACAAAATAGAGCTCTTCTGCACTGACTTCAGAATCTATGCTTCCCATTTCCGTAGCCACCATGGTACCCTGTATTGGACCTATTCCTTGTTAGTTCATATTTCATGTCTGATCAGAATCTTAAACTGTCCCAGGAAGGTGATCTTATTGCATCACTGGACCTCTTTGCCTCTGCTGGGAATGTTTCTATGAATACATCTTAGGTTACATTTGCTATGCTATGGTAAGCCTGTAGGCACCAGTATATATTTAGCTCCTCTTCCATATCAGTTGTTTTGTGGAGTCAGCAATGATGATAGAAATTTTTGCCTCTAAAAAGTAATGCAGTCTGAACAGCTTCCATCCTGAGTGTTCAAAGTCCTGAGTGTCTCTAAGAAGAATCAGGAAAACACAGCCCTAAATCCAAAAGCCCTAAATCCAAAAGCTATATATTCCTTACTTGAACTTTTTTCAAAGAATTGAAATATAAATGCTAGCACAGCCATGCTCACCTGTGCCCAACCTCCAGAAGTAGTTCCAAAGAAGAGAGATAAAAGTCAATCTGAGGTTTGCTCAAATATTAAGCAGGTGACACAGTTTCAAAAAATACTCAGGTCTCCTTCTGCTGGCCAGTAAAGGGACAGTTTTTCATTTTTTGTTGGTTAAAAAAGGAGCCTGCCCACGGGGATAAATTGCAAGAGATAAATGATGAGTTTGTGATATATTAGAAAAACCCATTTTACCTATGGTATGTGGGCATAGATAAAAGTTACAGGTTAGTCTAGATCATTGGTTGCATAAGTCAGTCATTTTCAAGTGCTTAGAGACATGGAGTCATGGCCTAAGATTTGAAAGTGTCCTGAATTTCAAAACTTAGGGAAGCAGTGACACCAAATCATTCTGCCCAAATCTGTCAAGGCCTCTTGCAGAAGGACTGAGGACGGTCCTCACAGGTCCCAGGTGTACTGCTGAGATGTAAAGTTGTCTTTTTCCTTGTTTGTGACCAGCAGATGTTTATGGCTGGCACAGCCTGACTGGCAACAATAAACTCATTTCCTATATGTAAGCCCTGTTTGTCATGTAACCACCCTTGTGTGAGAGATGCCTGGAAAGGTAAAGGATATATTTGGTAAAATGTAATGCAAAAAGCTCTGACATTTAGAAATACTCATAGGTCCAACAGTCACTCCACATGAAGGGGGTTTGCTGTAGGAAATGGGCTATGAATCTTATAAGCAGTTTAAACAGGCCAAGAGGAGCTGTGGAATAAATATGTCTACCTGTATATATTAATATAGAAAAATCCCTATACTGTACTTTTCCAAATCTTTAGTCACTTTAGAAAAAGATTCCGGGATCCAGAGTTTTGACAATACCTTGCCCCTGGTTTTTGTGAAGCAGTGCAAATAATTTCTTTGGGGTGGAAGTGTCAAAAAACTACTAAGTCCTGTAAAATGATCAGAATTTCATTAACATTTCAAATGCTCTTTTTCACCATTTGAATCCTTGTCACAGTGACTAAAATCTTTATAAAAAATCAAAACCTTTCCACTATCTTTCATGTTAATAATGAACACTGGATAAAGAAGGATCTCCCAGAGCGGTATTTTAATTAATACACTTTGCACTGTAACTAGCTTCTGGGAATTCAGATATGCTTGCACAGGGGGACTTTAAAATTTAAATATTCCTAATAAGCTTTTTCTTACAGTTAACGTTAATTGAGGACTACAGACAAGAATGATTACTCTCCTACTAAAATAATTCCTCAGTTGAATTCCTGCAATAATGCCTTTTGTTCTTTTGTGGGTTATAGTCAGAATTTATATTCAGGAATGGAGTATTGTGATTTTGCTATCAATCTTTTTAGCTACCCAATTTTTTTTTCAGTACAGTTCTGTAGTTTTGTTTGGTGTGGTTGTCCCAGATTAGACAGAACAAGACCAGAAACCACAATAAAACCTGGTATGCAGTACTGGAGTAAACAGTTTTTGCTCTCTCAGAACATGAACTGCTCAATTTATAAAGCTGATTCTAAACTGAAAAAAATAAGAGTAAATGACTTATAATAATGCCCAAAGGACTAAGAAAATATGAGTTTAAATTCTTGTTTGTCAGCTGTTGGGTAGATCTTCTCAAACTGAGTAGCCAGTAATAGAAGAAGACAAGCGACTGTGACTTTATCACTGGATGTAGTATCTCTGCTGGTTTCTTTTTTTCCATATATTGGCTTTTGCAACCTGTATAACAGTCTTTTATATGTTGGGATGTTATCTTTTACAATTCTACTAGCAGGGTAGTGCTTAAAAAATAAGAGGGCAATTCAGAATACAGAATATGTAAGCTGAACAAATTGACTTTTGGTAAATCCCCTGGACTGTGTTTATTTTCCAACACACTTTCATGCTTCAGCTTGCTGGTTTAGGACATAATCTGTTTTATAAGGCAAAACGCAAGCCAAAAGTGAGAGATTACTGAGAAAAAACAATGCTGCAAAGTTGATTTTGCAAAGCCAGAGAGTTCCACAGAGCACTTTATGTGCTTGTCTTTCCTAAATGCTCAATTAGAAGATGGACTTTGCTAGGCAGACATGTAAAACTGGGGTGCATCTATGTATTCTATGATCAAATTCATCACCCAGCTGGTGAAATACTCTGCTCTTCTGGAACCCTGCTAATGCCTTGCATGGTGAATAAAATTAAATTTATACATATGTACCATGATTCTGTCAACAAGATGAGGTGATTTCACCCTTCAAGGCAATTTTTTTTTTTAGATTAAGAAATTAAAATGGCTTTATAAATTAATCTACGTTTATATTGTAATTTGATAGTTTATTTCTTCACTATGCAGAGGAACAGGTCATATTAGACAATGGTAAGACTAGAAATTCTGGCTGAACTTAGATTTTGTTTCAGAATAAAATATTCTGAAGGGGTAGATGGAAAAGTTTCCTTTTTTATTTATCACCTAAGATACTCAGCTTCTTTCCCAGAATGTGATCTTGTGATCCATCTGTTCTTCAACAAAAACCTGGACATATTATGCAGTGCACATCATCCCTTATCACACTGTGAGATATGACTGAATTTGCACATTTGCAGTTCTTTCAGAATACTTAGCCATGAATATGCCAGTAGAAGACCTTCTTAAATCATTTTTACCTAATAGTTTTGCAAAGAAAGAAAACACTAAAGTTTCATCTAGTTGTAGATGAACATTTAGTTTTGTCCAATCCAAGTATCATTAAATTGAATGTACTTTTCCTTAAGTTAAACAAAGAGCCCAGTGAGTGAATTCTCCAGGCCTGTTCCAGTTGTAGCTGATTTCCCTGTGATTGTCTCTTTTTATTTTTCCTTTCAAAGCCACAGCCTCACTCTCTACATTTCTTTGGCCTTTCTTGCTCTATTTCTTACCCATAATATTTGTGCATGGCCAAGCTGAGAATTCCCAGTTCCTCATGATGATTTGTGATCTTTTTCCCCCAAATGCTAAATATCTGCATGCCCTATGTTGTTTTCTAGTATTAAGATGTGTCAGTGATTACATCTACTGAGAGTGTGGGGTGAAAACTGATGCTCCAGCCTCTCTAACACCCAGCTCCACAGGGTATTGCAATCAATTTCTTTTTAAGTATAGATCAATACACTAGAAGTTTTCAGCAAACTGAAAATAATTGTGACAAATGTGGTGGCCCTCAGTCTGAGCTACTCTGAGATGGCTTTCTCTGTATAAATTTGCTTTGCTCTGTAATTAAATGCTTGGAAAAAAAATTAATTTCACCATATGATACAAATCCACTGATCTTTCCAGCTTCATGTGAGAACTTACGGAAGAATCTTGACACATTTGGCACATTGTGGATTGTAAAACATTACTTGTGGTGATGAATGGTTGCTCATGAGTGACTTTAATAATTACTGTAAATTTTAATATAAAGAAAAAAATGTTGCATTTTATTTTCTAATTTGCCATCTGGCAGGAAATCTTCTGTGTCTTTATAAAAACTCACCAAATATACACAGGCTTGAGCAAGAAACACAGAAATATTAGTCCATGCTTTCACTCTGGGGAATGGGCCCCTCAAACTGAACCATACTGGAATATATCAGCAACTGGGCTGTGGCATAATTCTATTTTTAATCTCAGAAACAGAGGGGACATATGCTAGGTCAGAATAGTTTTCACAATGTATTTTTAAATATTTCATGCCATTTGATCAAGCTGTAGAATTTAGAGATTTAAAAAAATCTTTAATTATTTGATTCACTGGTTAATATTTGATTAGACATAGCTTTTCCTTGATTCTTCTTTGGCTTACTGTGATATTTCATATTGATTTAAAAGATTTACAAACATTGATCTCAGAAATTGAGTCAAGGTTTCTGTTTTTATTCAACAGCATGAGACACACTTTGAATTCAGAGCCTGCTTAAAGTGATATTTGCTCTAAAATACTGAGTGTAAAAAACCCACTATTTATATATAATAGCTGTTACTTGTGAAAATAATATCCAGCAACTATGGAAGTTTCTTGATCTCAAGCCATTACTGACACTTGCAGAGTAAGACATGGGAAGAGGAAATGAAAGCATGAAAAACCACAATCAGAGTGAAGAGGTGAAATTGTCTCCTCTGCCTCTTGTTCACAATCATCTTCCTTTTGCTTGAGGAGAGGTAAATATTTACAAAATAAAAACTTAAGTATATGATTTTGGCTTTCATATCATAATGGGCAGATTATTAATGAAGGAGATTCTGAGAATCAATGTATAACACTTTAAGATGGAATTTTTGTTTCTTTCATTTTCCTGATGCCACTTCTGTGATATTTGTGAGAATTTTGTTGATTTTAAGTGGGATTCAATTTTATTTTCTCAACAGATTATATATAAAATAAGATAAAATGGGCTGGGCAAAATTCCTCCAATAAGTACTTTTTTATTTTGTGTCTCTGTATATCAATATTTCTTATGGGCCTCTTCTTAGTCTTTAACACATAAACATGTTTTAAGTGTTGAGTGAATTTTTGTGTCCATTTGGGAAGGCCATTTAGATCATAAACATATCAGGTGGTGCCAAGTATTGTCAATTAAAATGCAAAGGTGTCAGTCAGAGATCAAACATAGGGAGTACTGAAAGAAGAATAGTGTTTTGCTGGCAGGCACTGCTGGTTGTCTCTTTCCTTATTGAACCCTCCTTTAGATTTTTCTTTAAATACTTTTGGAGAAGTAATTCTAAAAAACGTCTAATTAAAACTGAAGGGAGAAACAAGGAACTGAAACTCAGCTTCAGGCCCGATTTTGTATTTTCAAATATGCTTTTTGTGTGCATCTAACTTCAACTAAGCCAGCAAAAATCTTTTACAGCTCTGGATACTGCTTACACTTCCTGAAAATTTTGCAATACAGAGTTCTGTTACCTACATCTCTGTCTACCTCCCTCTGATTCTAGGACCACTTCATTCAATTTCCACCAGCGTGAAACTCTTGATTTTTGTGGACCTAATTCATTAGCAATAGAACAGAAAGTCCTGGCTTAGCAATGCTGTGCAACTGGCAGTTCAGGGAGAAACCCCACTGAATTCTATTACTCCTCTGAATACTTTAAAATCAGTCTCTTATGTTACTTTCATGGCTTGATTTTCTCTCAATATTTCAGATTAGGCTATTTCCTAAGTACTCTCTCCAGATATTCAAACATCTATTTCCAGAACTTTGCTCTCAAGAATTGCTCCTGCAACCTCAGGTTCTTCTCTCTAATTATTATCTCCCTCACTGATTTCTGTATTGTAAGCAGACTCAAATGAGGCCAGCTCCTCATTTGCACTTCTGATCTGGCTTGGATGACTATGTCTGTATAATCCCTTGTATGCACTTTATGCACCATAAACAAAATTTGGGACAGCAGAGTCAGTAGAAACTATTTACATGTACCTTTTCCTGAGACCAAACTTATGCATACAAATGTGATTTGACCTTGTGAAAGGAGATTCTGGGGCATCTCAAAGTACCCCAAGTTCTCTCACCTGTCCAGTGTCCTACATAAAATCACCATTTGCAGTTGGGATAGATGGAGCCTCTTCAGCCATGCCTTGAGGGGCTGGGGCTGCTTGCACTTCAGAGAAAAGTGTGACTAAGTGGGTTCCAAAGTGCCTGCAGTACAAGCAGACAAATGAGGAGATTTGCTTAGAGCATGGTGGCTGAGTCACCGTAAAGCAAGGCCCATTTATGTCTTACAAGTCAGCCCTTTGCATACCTGCTGAATATAGCCTTTAGCCCATATTTACAGATAGGCATGCCCTCCCTGCTGACCAGTCCTACAGGATATATTACCTCAAGTCTTGGTGTCTTCACCCTCATGGCAGAGAGAAGGAATGATATCCTGGGCTGCACTGACAAAGCATTGCCAGCAGGAGAAGGGAGGAAACAGCTGCTCTGCTCAGCACTGGTACTCAGTGCCAGTGAATACCACACTGCATTGGAGTATTGCATCCCATCCTAGATAGCTCAGTGCCACAGAAATGTGGATGAACTGGGCCATCCAGTGGGGGGCCAGCAGGATGCTGAAGGGACTGGAGCATCCCTCTGATGAGGAAAGCTGAGAGAGCTGGGGCTGTTCAGCCTGGAGAAGAAAAGGCCCACAGGGATTTCATCAATGTGTGGAAATACTTCAAGTGAGAGGGCAAAGAGTGCAGAGCCAGGCTGTTATCAACAGTGCCCAGTGATGGGGGGGGGGCCAGAGGCAGTGGGCACACACCAGCACACAGGAGGTTCCTTCTGAACATCAGGAAAGAGCTTTTTACTGTCAGGGTGACTGAGCACTGACACAGGTTACCCAGGGAGTTTGTGGAGTTTCTATTTTTCTAGATATTCAAAATTCACCTGAACATGGGCATGGTGAGCCTGCTGTATGTAGCCCTGCTTGAGCAAGGGGGTTGGAGCAAATGACCTCCAGAGGTCCCTTCCCTCCTCAACCAACCCGTGATTCTGTAATTAATTTAAAACACGAAAGTCCAGCACAGTTCCTAGCAGAACCTGAACATCCCCCTGTACTATTATTTGTCTGTCAGAACTACAGTGTTATATGAATGACTAGATATCTTTTAGGTCATTCAGCTTCCTTACATTCAGACCTCAAACTTTTTGGATGTTGGACCTTATATTTGAATTGCCATTTTAGCTCTTTCCAGTTCTGTACTTCCCTCCAAGTCCTCCACAGAAATCTCAAATGTTATTTCCATCAGCTGATGTGTTTATTCATCCATTATCTTAATCAGTCAGCTTTTGTGTATGTTATCCTATAGCTGTGTGCGTGCCAGTTCAGTTAATATGCTTGATGCATAAACATTTGGTTTGCTAACATAATGATTATTATTTTTGCCATAAACAAAAACAAGAATTAGAAGCAAATGCTGCCACTGACAGTCTTTGAGGTAATTGGGTTTTTCTTTGCCAATGGCTTACAATTACTGTGTAGCTATTTTTGTATGTAACAGATTTCATTATTCGAGTAGAAGGGATGAGGTCACTGTTTCATATCTATGGAGATATGGATCAGCATGCAGTATTCTACTTGGTACAGTAATTTACAGGAGCTCTGCATTGTTTCTGTTTGTACTATGAATTCAGAAATTTGTACTTGCTATCAAAATAGCATATGCACACCCTTTAAGGCAAATTCTCCCCCTTTTTTTTTTTTGCTGAGAAATTTTTGTTTGCAGAGAAATTCTTTCTTTCCTGGTTCTTTCTTTCTTTCAAGGCTTTTGTTTTCACATTTAAAACTCCTGCCATTCCTAGTTTGAGGAAATGCCATTTTAACAAAAAGCATTACTTATTTATGAAATATTCCCATTATTGCTATGGATCATTAAACCACCATGAAAACACCAGAGAATTTGGATGCTGCTGTGGTACAGATGATTTTCGCCCTTATGCTTCTTTTAGTAATGCTTTGTGAAGTGATATTGACAGACACAAGGTTTTCTATGTGCCATATGGTTGTAGGCCTTGGCAATGAAAGTATTTTAGTTTCACTTTCAGATAGACAAGATTTTTTTAAAAACAAAAATTTTTCTTTTCGCAGTAATCACATTTAGCTACAGTTCTTTTGAATGAACACTCACCTTTGTGTGAGTGGAAGGACATCCCTTAAAGTATGAAAAAATTTCTTGGTCCAGTGAGATGCACGCTAAATAATCAAGACTGCAAAGTACCATCCAACCAAAACCACTCGATATGGGTATGCATTGTTGTTGAGTATCAGAATAACAAAACAAGCTTATTGTGCCTTTTTCTCAGAGCAACTCCATTATTCCAGAAATATTATTAATAAAAAAATATAAATTCTTCTCTATGCTTAAGAAGAGATGTGAAATACCATTTTTATATGTTTTGATCATGCTGTGTAAGCTCATTAATCTATCTGCTGTGGGGGAGAAAAACAGACTGCAAAATCGCTTTTTTTTTCAGCCTCTGCCTTTCATTTTGCAAGATATGAACTTTTTTTCCCTTAATAATAACTAGAAAAGTTGTTCTTAAAAGGCTTGACCTGGGTGCTTGACTTTTTGTCTAAAGAAGGCTACACCCACATAATTGGTGTAGAAAAAATGTGACCCTTTGTTATCAGCAGATGCTAACGCTCTGTTTTATCTTTTCATGGGTTCAGTATGTGCCTCCAAAGCCATCAGCCTGAGATATGACCTCACATTCTTACAGTTTCTTATGTTATTCTGAGATTCTTACAGTTACTATGCAAACCTTTCCTTCTTTTCAAATAGGATTTTCCTTGAAGGAGTTGTGAAGAAATGTTGCTGTTCTTTATTAGAGGTGAATTCCTAAATTTGTAAAAGTTCAGTGCAGTTAGGAAACTTGTAAGCAGGAGTAAAGAGTGAAACAATGATGTGGCCAAATGCCATTAGAAAAATTATATTGGTATTTGCCTAACAACCCTCTTGAAATCCAGACAGGCCCTTAAAAAGTACTCCTTTTCCTTCTCACAGAAAAGGCATTCAATCCCAGAACTTTTTAGTAAGGCATGAGGGGATTGCTCCATACTCTCCCCTTCTACATTCCTTAATTAACCAGTAAGACTCAGTTCGTAAGGGTTATCATTCTCTATCCAAGTCTTACTAACAGGTTACAAAAAGCAAATGTCACCAATTACAACTGTCATAACTGCAATAATCTATTTAACTTTTTCATTGGTGAGTTTTTTCATGGTTGGTAACTTGATCAAGGTCTGTGAGGGGAACAGAGCTCTCTGCAGTAGTCTTTTCCATGAAAAGTGTTTACTGTAAAAAGCTTGTGCTGCTAAAGTGAATGTGTAGTCCATTGGCACCTGAGCCTCTGCCCAGAAAGGGTGTTCTGCCTGACTGGCTGTGCTACCTTTCTCCTCAGGTCTCCAGAAGCATAAGTTGTCTTTGTTTTGGTACAGAGCACTGGCTTACAGGACAAGCTTTCTAAGCGTTCTTTCCTTAGTGCAATACAGTCAAGAAAAATGCTTGAGGAACTTGACAAGAAATGTTTTTTTTTTGTAAAAAGAGGAAAAGGAGACTGACATGATCTTAATAGGCATCCATCTGCTATGTGACTTCATAGCTTGTGGATGTTATGCTGCATCCATCTGCTATGTGACTACAAATGGCTTCCTGAAACTCTTAAAGAAAAGGATCTCACTATCTCACTCCATAACTTAGGCTTGGAAGACTTAAAAGATGAAATGGGCCAAGGTGAAGTGTCAAAAACAGAAGATTCACCTACAGCTATTGAGGAAAAAAACTTCTGACTTCTCTGTGTAATTCTTGGAAGATGAATTGTCTGGGACGTCTGACTTGCTGTTGGAAGGTCCAGTCCCACCTGGAAGAGAAAGGTAACATTTTCTGTGACCAGCAGGACTGAAGACAAAGCCCAAGACTTCTAGAACCAGAGTTGCTAATGACACAGTTCAAAAAGAGGAATGAGGCTGGGAAAGTCAGAGGAAGGGTCCTCACAGAAACAGCAAATAAACCTGCCATTGCAAAGAAATCTAACCCTTCTGCTCTTTTCATAAAAATGGTGCTGTAAACCAGAAACTTGAACTAGAAGTGTGATGTTTATCAGGTTTCCAGATAGGATAGAACTTGAAGACATGTAGAAGATGTCTGTTGCTAATGCCTACCATTATATTAAATTAGCTAGTTCCATGTATTATATATATGCATTAAGTGGTCTTATTTTTTACTGTTATATGGATTTCACCACAGTTCCATTTAGGTAACTATTTTGTGAGACAGTTTTGCATAATCAAGCTGTGATGAAAGAAAAATGAACTCAGCATTATATCATAAAACAGTAGCAACAACAATAATAATAGTAATCTCCTCTCATGACTCCTTAAAGCCTCAAAGCTGAATGTCAAATAAATATGAGGGGAATGAAAATAATCAAGATTTTGTTTGAAGAATGGGGATTTTGTTTGTGTTTCAAATGTATTGTTTGCTCTTCTGAACTTTCAGAACAATATGCTATTCTCAGATACTGCCATACAGCTGTAAACAGTAACAGTATTTGTAGTCATATGTTCAAAGAAAGAAGTGAGCTTTGAAATGCCTTCACTGGATTTTGTTAAGAATAATTTTCTAAGATACAGACATTTTGCATTAAAAGGAACCCCAGTCCATCACTGGACACCTTCCCCTCCACTGGTGGACTTTAGTAGCAATTTTCAGCAAATGCCCAAGAATAAATGCATCTATGTGCAGATTTAGATCCTGATAAAATATGAAGCTGTTTTACAGCATGGATTTGATGCAGAAATTACAGGGTACAGTTGACTCCTGCCCTAAAAGGCAATAAATAAATGTTATGCTCACTTCAATACCATTACCCTAAATTTACATGACAGGAGCTGAATTTGCCTCAGCAGTCTCACATCTACTCAGGAACAATAGATTTTAGAGAGATGAAGTCAAGGGAAACTGCCCAATTTTAAATTTCTTTTTTCAGCTGACCACCTAATTTCAGTTTCTCACTTCATCAATTTCTCCAGTCATAGATTTATGCTATATTTTTCTGTCACATATATACATATTTATATGCACATCAGATAAATCTTTCTGTTAAACACAGCTGTAAAAGTTATATTTTTTACTATTAGTCTTAAATGTATTTTCTTAGTGAAGAAAAGGTCTTTATTTTTAAAAGTGTTGTCAAAATATTTGTTTGGAATACTATAAAAGCAACTGCCAGGTCAGAAAAGGACAAAATCCAACGATTTTGTGGATTTGTTTTTCTTCTGTTCCCAGATTTCATTCTTCCAGTTGGTAAAGGATGTTTTGGGATTTTTTATGAACTATCAACATCATACATGAAAAAGACAGGTTGTGTTATTAAGTTAAAAATCCTAGGATGGAGAAGCAAGGAGTAACTGACAGCTTCAAAATGAACTGTTTATCACCAACCTCACCCAAAATTAGCCTGGAATATTTATGCCAGAAGGAAATCTGCTCTTGGATGCCAATGCTCAGTTAATAGTTTAAGGATGTTTTATTATTCTTGTTGTTGGATAGAAAATGTTGGATATATCTAAACTTCAGATCAGTTGTAGCTTGCGATCTCTCCCACGAGAAGTTAATAAATCTTGGACTGTGCTCATAAGGAGGATGCAACGCTTGCAAATTCCTCATCCTTTGAGGATGCCTAGGCCAGCCCTGGGTTATGGGCATAGAAAAGTGATCTGCAGAAGTCATGTGCCTCTACATAAGCCTGTAAAGAATAGCACAAGGTGATGTCTAAGACCTGCTTGTCAAGGATGGAAATGTCTCCTTTTAAGCTTGGGATACCTTTCTCTTCTTTGGCTTGACTGCTCTTATTAAGTATGCAAATTCCTTTGAGTAGCTCCCATTGAAGATGAGATTATCAATCCTAGTCTTTTTCCTTAAAGAAGATAATCAGTGTAGTTTTGGACCCATTGTGAGGTAGTCTAGTGGTTATGGCATTCACCTGGGAGAAGGTAAGTAAGGATTTAAATTTCTTTTTACACAGTAGGGAAATGCTTTTAAAGGAAGTCTTGAGAATCTCAGCACCAGAATACTTTCTTGTCCAGAAGGTACATGGTGGAGATTCAAAGTCTCAGACAAAGCATGGGAATGATGCTAATGCTTTGATGCCATGGATCACAGATTTATTTTTCAAACTGTTGTGGAAACAGGCACTATTGCTAAATCCTTTAATAAAGTGGTGAGCTAAGAAGAATGAATGACTGTTATATTGAGACACAATATATTGTCATGAGCATCTGGCCTTTTTTTTTAATGTATGGTACTTTTAATGTATGGTAGCTTGAGGTACTTTCTTTAAAGAGCAAAATGCCCCAAAGATCCTGTGACTTTCAACAGGAAAGAGATCTCACCTTCAGCCACAAAGGGACATGGCATCTAGACCTTGAGCTAAGTCTAGGACTCTTACTTAAGGTTTTGAGTTTTGACTTTAAAAGATCATTGGTAAAAGCGATGTATAGCTGTCCAAAAGAGTAGGAACTTGACTTTCTGGAAGAACAAAGTGTTACAGGAGCAGTTCCGAGTCTTGTACTCAGTGGCTGTTATATTCAGAGCCACTAAATGAGCTTAGTCAAAAACTATCCTTGTGCAGAACAATTCCCTCCAACGTTTATTTCAGCTCTCTGGCAAGGACAAGTGAGCATATTGGCTTATGGCTACAAGATGGTGATTGAAAGAGAGGGCTAACCTTTCCTACATGTGAAGATTCAAGGTTATATGCAGCACCTTCACTTCATGCACAGCACATTTGTACTTCCTTGTGATGCAGCCTGGCAGACTGGTTCATAGAAATCACAAATTTTAAAGCCCAAGCTGTCAAACTGCACCCTGAAAGCTTTTAAGATAAAATTGCTTCCTTGCCCAGTAATGTGTCTTCACAAAGCTTAGCATATTATCTTTACTGGAATATAAAATCTAAGAAAGACATTTGAACAAAGAAAAAAAAATCTCATCCTACCTGGACTTGTTAGGTATTATAATGCTCAAGAAAAAAATGTTCTGCTTTTCCTGTTGATGATGCTGAAAAAAATAATAACTGAACTGCCGTGTGATTATGGTTGGTGAGTAGAGCAATTTCTCTGCTTGGGGAATTGCACTCAGATTATAGAATACAGAGATATGTAATATATACATATAATATGCCTATGTATCTATATGCTTATATCAGTATACAGCTGGCTAGTGTATCCCTATATGGCTATATCTAATCCATATGATTAGATGGAGATATAGATATAAATAAAGATATAGAGTTCTAATTGATGCACAGCATGGTTCAAGAAACAAGTACTAAGATGGGCACCTTTCACTATTCTGAACTCATTCAGATGTTAATTGGGAAAAAAAAACCTATTGCTCCTGGCTGACTGGTGGAACAGATTGATTTTCTTAATCCATATGCCCCCACGTTATGAAACAAAGCTTCAAAGTGTCCTTCTGAAACCCTTCCAAAGTGTTCCCCATGCTGTAGGTAAAAGAGCAGAATCACCTCAAAGGTGTTAGCTACAGAGTGCACATGCTTCTCTGAAACTGTAATTTCCGATGTAAAAATGTTTTTGTATTTTAGATTTGACTTTAATATTTGACTTAAACAAGCCAAATGGGCTAATTTTTAAAGCATTAAAAGTCGACGTCAGGCTTAAGCAAGCAATATCTTCAGAAAGTAGAGTGAGAAGTGCAAATATACAGAACAAAAAAAGTGAAAATGGAAACAAGTTTATTAATATTGATGAAACATGTTGCCATCTTTTTGCAAAAGTTCCATACTTTCTTGGCGATTTCTCACGGACATCTCCTCATAGCACTGACTCCTTCCTCACAGCAAACAAACTCCAGCTGCCTCCTCACCCAGCTAACTCACTCTTTTATAGCACTCATCCTCATTGGACACAGCTGTGGCCTGTTAAGGGCAGGCCTGTTCCTAAGCCTTGGTGATTAGTACAGCTGCAACTCCTCAGGGGTGGGATTACCTTCTGCACTATCTCTATTCTGTAACTTTCCATCCCCCCACAGAAACATATATAGGAAAAAAGTTTTAGATTTAATTGTATTGAATTCTATTAAATATATTCTGTTTCTGATATTACCACTGGTTTAATTCATTATGCTAATTCTGCTACATTCACTTTGCAGCACCAAAATGTTCAAAGAGGAAAGAACACAGTATAGATGGAAATACCTTCCAAGTTGACATTTATCTTCTATCTTCTACCTTCTTCTATAGGTAAGTGCAAAGAAATAAGATGATATGAAATACAGTGTCATCCTGTCCCTTTACACTAAAATAACTGGTACAGCTTAATCCACAGCTTTTTCATAAAGGCAGACATTTTCAAAATTTCACATCAAATATCAGTGAAGGTGCTCTAGGATGACCCTGCTTGAGCTGGGAAGCTGGAGTAGATGATCCACTGTGGTCCCTTCCAACCTGACCCATTCTGAAAAGCACAGACTTGCAGCTGCTACCACTGGAGACACTTAATTGCCAGCTCAGACATGTATTTTATGTGCAATACAGTTGCTAAAGTGAACAAACTCCAGATGCCTGTTGCTGGGGTTATTGATGTCCTTTCTTTAGAACCTTGCACAGCTGGTCTAATTAGTGTCTTTTGAAGTACTGCTTTGATTGCCAGGTCAAATTGGGTTTTTTCAGGTTGGTAGATTGTCATCTGTTGAGCAGTTAATAAATGTGTTTAGGAACCACAATCTTGCTGTGAATCATCTTGTGTCTAAATCTGCAAAACCCCATGCACCCAGTTAATGTGGTTCATAAAACATAATGACTATAGTGAAACTGGTACATATGTTTGAAATACCTGTTCCACTTGTGATATGAGCCTTTGCTATCTCATTTCAAGAGAAAGGGAAAAATTAATAGAAAGTCAAGTTGAAAAGACAAGTTTGTGAGTCCTGATTCTTCGTTGTGTAGGTATAAAGAAATATTTGGGCTAAAATATTTTCCCACTGAAGGGAATTGTCCATGTAACTAAACAGGAAGTCCCACCAAACACTATTTATAGGGTGCAATTCAAAAAACCTAAACTAGATTGTGCTCCTTAATCATCCCCTGGAGAAGCTTCTCTTTCTCTCTTGACTCTCTCTCAGCCCAAATCAGTACAATTGGTTGGATGAGGGATAGGAATTTCTGGGTTCAAACTGGGGCAATTTATTTGGTGAAACTTCAGGGCAACAACTACACCATTAATTCTCCTTGTGATTAAAACTTGAACACCAAAACTTTATCAGCTGAATCTGCTTTTGGTCAGAGTGTATCTCCATATGAGTTTTATATTTCTCCAAATTTGTTATCTTTAGTGAAGATGATTTTTATGAGATTTCTCTATAACCTGTATAGCTTATAACCTATATAAATCAGATCCACATTTTTTTAAAGTGTTATTTTTGCAGAAAGTGCTGAGCACTGTCTAATAATTACTAGTGTATATGTATGTATTGTTCCATAAAACTCAAAGCAGTTGCTTGCTTTTTTTCCTAGCTTGAAATAAACTGCTCAGTTCTTTACATTCACTATTACTGTGAAAATATTCAGGAAGCTGGAATATTTACTGAACAGTCTTATATGTCCTAAACAAATAAAAGCACCAGAGGAAAAAAATCAGTTTTAATACAGCAGATTTCTGACCTCACAACACATGAACAGCAGTCACTTGAAGTATTTTAGAGGAACAGAATAAAGCTTCAGAGAGCAGCCCCTAAATATCTGAGTACAACAGTAAAGAGGGACCATAAAGAGGCTATGAGGTCTTGGGAAGATGTTGACTGGCCTTGAATGTTGCTGACATGGAAGCTGGTCTCCTGCAGGTCAAACAGCAATAAAAATATTATCTTGATAGATCTGCGTCCAAGTTTTGCAGAACTACTGTAATTAGGGCCAGGGTTTGCTAAACTACCATAGTAGAATTAATAAGGTACTTTGTCTTTTGAGAAAAGTGTCTTCAGGACAGCACAGTACAAGGTGCTGACATTTACATTAATGTCAGATATTTTATGGCCAAAATTTGGTAGAAGAATGCTATTTAGTAAAGGATGTGGATTTTTCTACAATATTTCATTTGTGAACTTGTTTTTCTTTGACAAAGAGTCACAGAATTCCTGAAAAAGCTAAGTTGGAAGGCACTCTGAATGATCATAAGATTCAGCTCCTGGTCCTACATAGCACCATCCCCAACATACACCATGTGCCCAAGGGTATGGAATGTCTGCCTAATTCTCCAGTCCTTGAATACTTACACAAACACACATATACATATATGGAAAGTAAACAGCTTTCATCAGACAGATCTGTAATTTTCAGCTCTGAAAAACCAGGAAGTTTTAGGGAAGAATGAGTTCCCAAACAAAAGCAGCAGAATTCACAACTGATATGATTCACAGGTAGGTGGCTATGTACATTCAGGTGCCTTCATTTCCTTGGGAGAAAGCTGTGCATGCAGTAGAACTGTGTTTGCAATACTGAAAGAGCAATTTGTGATTTTAGAGTGATACAAGGACAACACTTTTGCTACATATTGAAGAAATTCATGACTATGAAGGTGGCAAGGTGCCGGAACTGGTTGCTCAAAGCAGTTGTGGATGCTCCCTTCCTCGGAGTATTCAAGGATGCGGCTCTGAGAAACCTGGTCTAGTGGAAGGTGTCCATGCCCATGGGAGGGGGCTTGGATGATTTTTAAGGTTCCTTCTAGCACAAACCATTCTATGATTCTGTTTGGAAGTGCCATTGCAAAACAACTTACCATCCCTGTCATAATTGGTGTTACAATATTCTGTGGACTCTGTATTTGTGAAAGCATAGATAGATAAAGGGAATGAAATTTCTCTGTGGCTTTGTCTTATGCAGAACTGTTTCATAATCCTAAATGATTGGTCACAAGACTTGGTGGAGAATGAACATATTCCAGACAGTGAAAAGAGAAAAAAAAGTTGAAATAAAATTGAACCTGCTGCAGCACTAAGTCACCTTTCAGACATTAGGAAAGAAGGTAGAAAACAGGTTTACTCACCAAAGCTCTCTTCTGTTTTCCCCTTCTCTTTGAAGCATCTTGGGTTACTTATGGTAATAGCCAAAAAATTCCTTCATTATTTTTCTTTTTAAAACCTAGTTGTTTGGCCTGGATCATGGAATAGCACAAGGAAAGAGTAGTCTATCATAAACACTCTGTAATAATTTGGAATTTCCCTTCTTATGAATTTGACTTGATGACATTTCTGAGGGTTTTTTGTTTGGGTCGTTTTTTTTGTGTTATGTTCTGAGGTTCTTTTCGGGGGGAATTCCAGTAAGCACAAACATTCCACAAATTTCAGATGACTATTCTTTGGTTTTGCTTTGATGACTATTTAAGTTTATAGCCTATTTGATATACTCAGATTGTTAATTTCCTGATAGTAAATATTGCCAGGAATGTACAGTATTTTGTCTGTGCTGCCAGACTGGTGAACATAGGCTGGAATCTTTTTGGTTGTCCTCAGAGCTATCAGAGTTTGCATGAAGACCAGCCAATAATGCATTTCTGATTTCAGTTCAACTACTGAAAGCAGTTGCAAGGCCTACTTTAGAACTCCTGGTTTATTTCTAGTAGTTATGGAAATCTTATTTATGGGGTATGGGTGCAGTGCCTGGGGAAGTTCTGAAAAATAATTTAAGAGATTAAGTACAAAAGGCAAGGCCATAATTCAATCATGTAAAAGATATAATTACCATGCTCTGCTCTCATGATTTTCAACGATTTTTCTCAACCCATTAATCACCCTAGATCAATCGTGGCTGTTTGGACCTTAGTTTCTATGGGTTGGTTTAATTTTGAATCCTTCTATTTAAAAATACACCCCAGTGCCACCAGGAGGTGTCCGTGTGCCATTTTTTTGTTACTTTCCAGGGTGCTTGCCTTTTTTTTATTTTTTGTGGGGAGAGCTCCATAATAATGCCATAATAGCAGTTTCTAAAGAATCATTATTATTAATACTACTATACACTGTTGTTGTTTGCACTTCCAAACAAATGAGGATGTTGTGTTTGTGTCCAGAGAGTTCTTCATTCTTTCCACAGATGAGAGAATTACGGATGAAAAAGACCTGTTGAGTCATCCATCTTCTTTCCTTCTGGCATGCCCTGTTCTCTGGAATATACTGTATAATGTATTGAGTGAGGATATCAGTCTGTTGCTAGGGAAATGATGACTATAATCAGATGTTACATAGTCTACATTTTGACTGCATTGCAGGATCAAAAATGAGGCTGTGAAAACAAAGATTTTTACTGAAACACTTAAGTTGTGCCCTATTTGTCCTTGTGTATAATTTCCAGGAAGACTGGAGTGTATACCTCAAAGAGCTAAATATCTCACAGTATTTTTATGTTGCATATTCACATTTAGTCTGTGGTGTTTAATTGTAAAATATATAGTGTAGTTTCAGTGCAAATACAGGCATAAAATATTTACAGATCCATAGGAAATTACAAATAACTACAAGAAATTCTATTACATTTCAGTCTAAAGTAGAGCCATTTTTATTACCACATGGATATTTAGAATTATACGTCAGAGTGTATCAGTTCAGATGAACTGATGTTCATCTGAACATCAGTTTGGGAGAAAAAATTAATAAACCTGGTGATAGAAGGTATGGTTCAGTTGTACTCCAGAGGGTATCTTGAAAATCCTGTTCCAACCAACCTAAAATACAGTGTATGGCAACAGTCATAAGCATTACCTGCAGATGCTGTGTCTGAGGGAGGGCTATGTGCAGGAATGACACTTTTTTCATGGCTGTACAGTCAGATTGAGTTTTTCTACTTTTTATTGCATGTTCCAACCTATTTTTTTGACAAAGTGCACACAATCCTTGTTGAGAAGAAATAGCATGAAAACAATTTCCAAATACAATGGCGTGTTGTATGGGTTATGGCAAAACTTCTTAAAATGTTAGAAACTTTTTAAGTTTGCCAGATCTAATTTAGTAGCTACATTTCTGGGAGAATATGCTTTTCAGGCTACCTGTGTAACACCCCAAGTTTCAAGCCCCCCTCCCTTCCCAAATTTATGCATAATGTTGGTGTTTTACATTCATTTGTAACTATAATTTTCCACCAAAACCCTAGCATAGCCTCTTCCAGGGCCAGTTATTGAATTCCCACAAGTGATGGCAATCCCAGGACATTTTAAAGTAGATCCTGACACCAAGGACTCATCTATGTTCTGTTCTATTGATAGAGAGAAATATTAAAGCAGCAGATATCTTTCATTACAGTACATGTGTTTCTGCATCAATAGCCAGCTGCTCACTGAACTGGAAAGAATGTGGGGAACAGAAGACATTTTACAGCCAAGTGAGTTGACTAAACTAGTGGGAAACACAGTGAAATTTCACTGAGACTTAATAATAAGCTTCCCATATCAAAAACATGTCTAATACACATTGTCTAGATACTTGCCATTTGAGGACCCTAATAACAATGAATTCTACGAAGAGAAATGCATGGTTTTGCTGATGTGAACATTCTAACGCTGAGTTTCTTTGCACAATCATGTGTTCTCTTTTATTGAAAAGAAGAACCTGCAAATAAAAATATATGAGTAATGAAACTGACCTATTAGCATGCTGTGTGGTTAAAAATATCCTGTTTTCTTTGCTGCCTTGGAAGCCTGTTTTTCTGGACTCATACTTAAAAAAAACTGTCTTGTGTATCTGTTTGCAATACCCATGTTTGATGAACACAATGAGACATAATTTACATGCTAATACAACAAACCAGATGTAGAATAGATCAGCTTACATGCAGAGCAGCTCAAGATCTGATCTCTCCACAAGGATCTCCCATACCTCTTGTAGGTGATATGTCACTATTTCCTATAAATTGCTGCCAAGCTACCTTTTTAAAAAATTTCATCTCTTATCCTTTTGTACGCAAAAACCTGATTAATTTTTCAGGTTCAATAATTTTTTTTTCACAAAACTAAATCTAAGCATTAACTGATTAACCACTGATAAAACAGGTTTATTATTTAGCAAATACAAAACGCTAATCATCTGTCTTTGCTATTGAAAGAAGGTGGTATGGGTTTTTTATTAATGTTTTTGTCTCAGAAATTTTGGGAGCACTCAGTTGAACTTTTGTAAAACTATTTGCTATCACATTACACCCATGGATCAGCACCACAGAAATTCCTAACAGCAAATAGGATTTAAAGTGTATACTGATGGCAAATTTGCTAAAAACTTACCTTAAGCACTCATAAGCAAGTCATCACTAGCACTGATCTCTTTATAAACATTTTGTTTCAGGGGACTGAAGCATGTGTTGCCTGAAAATACCAAGAGATCATTTATACACACACATCATGCATTGACAAGTCTGTCCTGTTCTCCATTCTAAAACATCAGCAGCTCCTAAGCCATAATGTAAAAATCAATGTAAAAGGATAGAACATGAAGTCCTGCTGCTTTCAGAAGATGGGGATGCTTTTCGTAAGCATAAGTGCACTATATTTTTGTTTAGCTTTACCCTCTGCTTTATAACTTGTTCATATTTTGTTAACTCACTATCAGATAGTGAGCTAGCACTCATCCACATTGATAATCTCTGTCCCTACTCTCTTGTTCAGCCTGAAGATGTAGGGAACACTGAGAATGTTCCTGCCACTACCCTTATTTCTATAATTTTATTATCTGTTAAGCATTTCTGCTTTTTAAGAGCATTCTGTGTTCTATGTTAGAGAACAAGAGACATCTTTGATTTCATTAGAACCTGGTGATACTAGGATTGGTCTCAAGGGCATGTGCCCCAGATTTATGGATGCTTCTGTTCTAGATTACTGTTGAGAACTGAAGTTGGTTCTGAAATCAAAATATCACCTAACATTGGAAGACTTTGTCTTCCTTTTAGCTATTACAAACACAACCTAACTGTTCATCATATGATAGAGGAAGCTATTTTGTGCACTGGGCCCACTTGCCTTGCTATTAAGAAAAGATCTCCTCCTTATATTGCTGGCCTGTCTTCTTGAATTCACACTTCCTTCCTGGCTCTGTTGCTTCTCTCATGGAAAGAACTTCGAAACAAATCCCACTCTGTGCATTGACCAAAAAGATTAAGTGAAAAAGTCTTTCTTCTACTCTACATGAGCTTTAGTCAGTCAATATACAATAATACAGCACTTCATCTATTTCTAGGGTATTATTTTACATCAGGGAACCACAGGAAAATAAACCAGCCAGAAAGAGATGCAGAGCAAAACAAAGTAACAAGTCAGCAAAAATACAGCATACAACACAGGAACACTGGTGAGGTAAGGCAAACTCTGTCAAAGCTGAGGTTACTACACTGTGCTCAGTCTCAACAGCAGCTCAGTCTTTTCTCTGGACAAAATTCAGTGATGTTTCTGAAATATAAAATTAAAACATTAAGAACACCTGAAATTCTCTATTTTAGCTGAGAAAGGCATTCATGCTGTAGAATTTCCATCTTAACCCCTTTGGTAGTTGCTCCTCCTAGGCACCAGATAATTAATTATCCATTTATACTCCTATGAGGATAAACCTTTTCCCATTTCAAAATTTTGGAAAAGAGAAATTACACAGATGAGGATCAAGTACACTGACATTTTTTCACATTCAGTAATTGTGTTATCAAAGGTCATGGTGAACTTTTGGCTCTAAAATGATGGTTTGATGAAGTAACAAACGTGTGCTTGCTGCTGTCTTTTAACACATGCTTTTTGAAGCACAAGGCCAACATTAATGGAAATGAGCTGAAGAAAGAAATGCCACTATCTCTGTCCAATTATGGTGCTAAAAGTTCTGTTTGTTTGAAGTGGAGAGGGAGCCTGAACCCTGCAAGTGCAATGATTATAGCCATAGACTTCATTATGGAAACAAGATGTGAATGCAGAGACTTTTTAAGAGATGGACCTTCAGAGTGACCAAAGCACTGAAAACATCTGTCTAAAGAGACTGTAAAAAACCCCCCAAAAATGAAACAACAAACCCACCATCATCCTACCAAAGCCAAACCTTTTAAGGATAAAGAGTATTCTATTATGCTGATATTCCAGACCTAACTTTGTTTTGTCTATATAGCTTTTTGGGAAGATCTTTCTAAGATAAGCATGGATTAAACAGACATTTAACTATAATGAACACAATAAAATAGAAAGAAGGTACTGGAAGAGAAGCCAGAGTGTCAGGTAAACTGAAATAGATAACTAACAAAAGCAAAAATAACCCAGTCAAAGTCTGGTTTTGCAATCAGTTTCCCTGTTATATGATGCAATTACACAGAAGTAAAGGTGTGAATATATTCAAAGCAGCTCCTCTGTAATTGCTTTGGTAACAATAATACTGAAGATACTGTGCAGTGACTTGGCACAGACTAACCACATGTTTACATTAAGTGAGGCCTCCTTGTAGATGCTACAGAAATATCCAAAATTAAGACAGCAAGCACAGTTCAAGGGATAAATCAAGCACTCATACACTTTTGGGGGAAGAGGAACATAAATAGCCTTTTACTCCACTAAAATTAACAACGCTCAACGCTATTTTCCATCACAAAGAGATGGGTTTCAAAAACCAGCAAAAGACACCATAATTTGTTTAAAAACAAGGAAAAAAAAGAGGAGAAACAGAAAAAACAGATACAAAATAGAGAGGAAAGGCTGAAATTAATTTTATTTAACAACACAAAAGAATTAAGAAGGGAAGTATACTGAAATAAAGAAAAGCAGTGAAGGAAAATAAGGAAAACCATCACTTTAATATACTGTAAGTACTTATTTTACTATTGCCTTTTTCTTCAACATTTTACTGATGATGTTTCATGGATCATCAATAAAGTAACACTATAAAAAAACCTCTAGAATCCTATTTCCTTCTGGCAATTGTGCTAGATTGACAGTAACTAGTCCATGAAAAAGGGCAACCAGTTCAGCTTGAAGATTTGATGCAAGAGCGAAAGGGGGAGGAAAAATGAAAAAAAAAGGTGAATAATAATGTGTTAAGTCTGGAAGGGACACCAAGTGAAACAAAAGAGTAAGAATTAAGGATAACAGTATTTCCAAAGCAAATGGACTACTTCTCTTGCCAAGAAGATAGGGCATTTGACAGCTAATAAGACAGCAAGGCATTCAGCTTCCAAACACCAGAAGGTGAGAGTTAATATTACACGCATGAGCCACAAGCATACGGCTGGCTTGTTTTTATTAACACTAATAAATGATCTCATAATACTGATCAGAAGTGGGTTTTGTTCCTCCACATATCTCACAAAAAATTTTTAGGTGACAAGTACTATGATACATATGGTAGAAACAAACATCTGTGGCCACAAAGATGTTTTGTTAACTGATGATTAATATATTCAGGAAGCAATCACACTATTCATTAGTAAAAGTTTACAAACATTAAAAAGTGCATAACATTTGAAACCAACAACACAAAAATATATATAATATATATATACTATATATAAAGTGACATCACCTCCTATTAATAAAAGAAAACAAATCTTCTGACCTTGTGATTGGTGCTTGTGTGATTGCCATGGTTTACTATCAGTCACTCTCTTCACTCACCTTAGTCACACAGAGGTGTGGCTGCCCCATTTTGCAGCATTCAGCCTCATGAATGGCCTTGTCTATTGGGGCAGGACAAGGGGGAAAAACAAATCAATCAGCAATAGCTACTGCAGAACAGGTTATTAATCTGTAGATGTTTTAAGTGATGTCCTGGATGGACAAGCTATCCTGGTATTTTGATGAAGGCCCAGTTTGGACTGCCATTTGGAATAGATGAAATGGGAAAAAATCTAGTCTTTGGGTGCTAGATGACAAGTCTCTCACCTCCCTTTCCAACTCCAAGCCACAAGGCTACTGTAGCAGATTCTAGCACTTGGCTGTTCAGGTGCATCAGTAGCAGGCTACTGGCTGTGCAAACCCAACAGCCTGATCAACTGAGGCAAAGGCAAGGAATAGTAAAAATTCAACCCCTTGCTGGATCCAGCCCGGGAGCCACTCATTGGACTATACTGCATTCTAAAACTCCTTTCAGAATACATACTTGGCAATAACCTATGCCAGTTATTTTCCCATGTGTAAACAAGGCCTATCTTTTACAATGTGAATCAGGAAAACCTCTAGCACCATGGAATTAGTTTGAATTTTAACCCATATAAGGTAATAAATGTATTCTTAAAACTACCATAACAATAAAATACTTGGAATAACATTTTAAAAAAATATCTCAGAGAAAGATTAAGAAATTGGGACCAAAATTAGAAAAATGGGGAAGAATAACATAAAAGATTCAATTTGAGTCTCTGATATGCAACTAACTACAGGCGAGTGGCAAAACTGTACCAAGGACACAACACACGCTCAAGTATTCACATTAACAAATCGTTTTGAAGGCTCATCTAGTAACAAATTCGAGTGTTGCTGAGTCATTCAGGTTTAGGCATAATCAATTTAGCAGTTGATGTTTAGATCTATCATGTGCACATCACCACCTTATGCAAAAAAACCAGCCCTTTCAAAACGTGTGGTAGAAAAATTCACAGTAACAGAAATATTCTTCATAAGCAGTTGAGAAGGGGCAGTGTGGAGCATCTAAGTCGTACAATACAAAAACCATTGTAAATAACAGAGCTGTAAAACAGATGCAAAGTTCTAAAAACAGTGCTTTCTTTACAGTTCTTATAATGGGCAAACACTTTGGCCAGAGAATTTTAAACTCTGAGGATCACACAAGCCTTTGCTTAAGATACACAATTAGATCCTCTGATGCTTCAAAGGCCATTTGCTACAAGATTTACCTGTTCTACTTTCTAAAAGTGTTCCCATCGAGTAGTCATTATGAAGGGATCCATCTGATGACACTATCCCAAAAAATCAATACATGTTCAACCATTGCTGATGACAGAGGTAGAGAAAATTCTGTCTTCTGTCACAGCTTGTACCCAGATTTTTAGCATTGTGTTGAGTGGGTTCCAGCAGTGAAGACACATGCACTTTCTTTTCTACCAGCTTGCTCATGGAAACAAATTTGTTCCAGCACACTCTTGTAGCCTGAAAACATCCAGCAGCTGCTCCACTCGGTCAAAGTCGGATGTCAGCTCTCTTGCTTTGCTGCCTCCCCTTGGGCCTCCCCAGTTTGCTCACTTGGATTTCGCTGTGCATCTCCTTCTCCTTCTACAAGACAGGAAAAAAAGATGAGTAATCCACCCTAAAATAAAGAGAACCCTGATTGTTCATCCATCAGCTTGAAAAACAAAGTAAAAAGAAATTGAAACTGAAATATGAAACTCCTCACTACTAAGATAGCTATACTTTGTTTAAGAAATGTCTATTGAGATGCAAATTACTAGCTGCAATCACAAGTATCACTAAATAAATACCAAATGTAGCTAAAAATTAATGACTTTAACAAAAACAGTAGAGTATTTTTGAAAATTTCTTCACTATGATGCTATAACAGTATAAGAGAAAAAAACCTCATTGCACCAATCTGAACAGATACTGCTACAAAGAGATGCAATTTCAATAAAAACAAGAGTTTGTTAAAGCTGCTTTAGTTCGATGCATCCATTTTCAGCATCATGTCCATGGTGTTCAGTCCAGCTGTCTCACTACAAACCACAGAATAACCTGAGGAACAGCTCACATCCTACAGAGGCACAGTGAGCAGGCAACTCACAGTCTTGTCTAAAGAAGGCCAAGAAAAGCATTGTTCAATTATTTTACTATCTGTATGCAAAGTATTGTATTTTACATAACAATTAAAAACCTCACAGGTTCAGGCAACAGGAAAGTGAGTGCAAGTGAGACACAAGTCCCTGAACACTGGACTGATCAGCCATAGATACACAACAATGAATAATGTTAAGACATACATTTCTCATGTATGTTGCAAGGATTCGCAGTAATTTGTACTGAAATGGCATGATAAGGGAAGAAAATTCCATGGCTAGGCTGTAAGGAGGTTTAGATAGATGTAGCAGTGCCTCTTAATTTTAATCTATAGATCTTTAGAATGAAGATAGGATTCTCAGTGCAGATATTTATTGTTTCCTTCTTTCAGATCACATGGTGCATCTCCAGATTTATTTCTGTTTATAGAAATAAGCATCATAAACGCCTTCTCTTTTCTGTGTAGAAGAAAGGGCACACTGGTAGGGGAAAAAAGTTCTTTGCCTTGCAAAGAACATTGCAAACAGCTTAGACATGACAGCTGTGTTTTGTGCATGCACTGAGTAGGCAGGAAAATGCCACAAAAGATACTGTGAACTATCACATTCAACCTGATAAAAAGTTGCATGGAAAGTCAATTACCTATTAAACAGTGAGTTAGTTCTGTTCATTATGGGTTGAGTAGTAAATAGACAATTGTTTTACAAGGCACTTTCCCAGAAAACTCTTTTTCACTTTCACCCTCTCAAATTATAAAGGATTCCATCAGGATGGATCCGCGTGTGATTATTTATTATTAGACAAAAATCCCTTTTGCCCCAGTTGTCTAAACACTTTCTAAAAACCTCCTACATTTGTTCTAATACTGCAGAAGATGCGATTAGTGTCATTTCAGGGGGTCATTTCTTTTCTGCCTGCTCTGCCCTCCATTTATTCTGACTGCTACTACGTGGGCAAGCCAAACTTTTGTGGTGGAAATCTTATTAACAAGAAGAATAGGAAACATGTCCCACTGAAGAGCAAAAAACACTCTTGCAAGGTATTTGTGTTTAAAAGAAAAATCACTCTTGGACAAAAAGCCCAAACATTGTTAAACACAGAGCACAGAGACCCAGGGAAGGAGCACTAAGGTTCTAATATAACACTCCCTGAAAGATTCTTCTCAACTTGCTGAAAAAACTCATTCATCTAAACCCATTTAATCTATAATACACTATCTTGGTACCAGCTTTTTCTTTCTACTGGCAGAGATCTCCTACCAAAGGCTTTAAAATATATTTACAGAGATAAATTTGCTTTTAAGTTCTGAGAATCCCAAAACTACTAAGCACATGGCTGTTTGTCCTTTAAAACCTGATGGCTAGAAACTCTCAAGAGCAAGACTGTAATTTTTACACAGCATTTTGAAACCATCAGGCAGTATTAAAAAAAGAAACAAAACTAAATAATACAATACTCTGAGCCACAATACAGTTGTGTGAGTAGGTCAGCTGGCTAGAATAACCAGTCCTGCTAATGTACAGCTTTTAACTCAATTTTCTTCCTGTAACATTACTGACTCTACAGTGTCTATCACTATTCCCCCTGCTTACACCCAAAACATTTCTACCATGGACTAAAATAAATTACTTTCACTCACTTATTTCTACAGCCAGTTCTTCATTTGGGTTATGTAGGTGTTTAACACCCTATTACACCCATTATTTGTAGATGCTTGGACCACTACAATTTTTACAAGGAAATGTCCTTTTCTGTGTTCTATAGCACCTATAAAAGCAGCAGTTTGTTTTAGACATTAGATCTGCAGAGACTTGTCATTCTTCATTGTACTTTTACCTCACTACTTCATTTAGCTACAACCTGCAAGATCAAGTTTCTTGGATTGTACTGGTTACCTTGAGAGTGTTGAGCAGGAGAGCTACCTGCTGATTTCTGTGCTAAATATCTTTCTTTTGCTTCTGAACTTATGAGTTCTATCTGTCAGATGTACATAGTGTTGCTTTTACCTAATTTATATAAAACATGTTGACACAGACCTTGGAACCTGTATTTTGGTGTTTGGTAAATATATCCATTCCATAGATAATAACAGGTTGTTAGCTTGCTATGGACAAAGAAAACTGGGACAGTTGTTTTGAAGGGAGAGTGCCATACAGTAATTATACTTATTATACATAATTATGCAGTAAACTCTCTATTATCTGTTGTTGGCTCATTGATGAGGGGATTAACCAACACTCACCTCAGGTATCAGCTACTGAGTAACAGAAAAATACATTGTCTTTGAACAAGTCTAGTGCTGTTAAAAGCTGTTCTGGTTTTTTACAGGAAACTTATCTGCAGGCTTTCCGAAGTGAATGTACTAAATATGCTAGGGTAGTTTAATTTACATATGTTTTATAACTACCTTTTTTTTCCTTTAACATCTGCATTATCCTACTCTGCCATTACTCCATGCAGCTGAAAGCAAACACATTTGCAGTTTTGCAAGAAAATGCATGCAGCTGTAAGAGGAATAAAAGGAAGGAATCGAAACTTGATGTCTATATTTATATAATTAAGTTGTACTTAGCATAAACTGTTTGACATGCACCTTGAAAGAAATAAGATATAGCCCCCAAACGTGTTTTCTTCTTAATCCTGTCAGATGTGATGCACATATGCATCCTACAAGCATTAATATATTCTGAACTGGGATTTTACATGCAAAATATTCTTTAGCCTCTCTTGATTTGGAATGACATGAAGTGATAATACTCACATGAATACTAGGTAAGACAATGCCTTTTTCCAGTAATTTTTTGGAGGCTTTTACTTGGCCCCTAGTTGTACTAATAACACAGAATTTAAATGTGTTTTCATTTTATCTAATGGAAATTGAATAACCTTTTGAAGAAGTATGCAGATGTTTCTACTATCTAAGGTAATTTTATGAACAGCTCTTTATGTTTTTCTGTATTGATTAGGTTACCTGGGCTTCAAAAGGGATCATTAAGAAGAACTAAAGAGACTCCTGAAAACACATTCCTGGCTTATAAGAACTCCACTGTTTAACTTAAAAAAAAGGACTGTTTTTCTTTTCTAAATGGACAAGATCAAAGAAGACTTTGATAAGTGTAAATTAGAGACTGAATGTTGGCATTGTGCCATTCAAATAACATCTACTTTTTATTTTTCCAATATTTTACACCTGTTCTCACTAAAATAAAATGACACACCTACACACATAAAGCATTTTTAAACAGAAATAAACTAAAGGCCCTGCCCAGCTAGAATTGCATGCATATAGAATCTCTAGGTCGCAAACTGGCAAAAGGAGTGACTTAGGATGTACATGAGTCCAGAAGCCAAAAAAAAAATCCCTCCTTCAAAACAGCACTACAACCACCTCAACACCATGGTGCCCACATGTGACTGACTTGTGAAGAGACTCCCTCTCAAAACTCATCTTGATCTCTGAGAAAAGTATGTGCACAAACAGGGCAGCTGCTTACCAACAGTTTCTACTTTGCTGCATTTATTACCTTCTGCTATTATTAAAATAAGTAAAACCATGCCTTCCCTAACATCTGAAAAGGGCTTTCTAATACCTGTAACATCTATTCATTAGCTGCTATTCATCTAACATAAAAATAAATACCCAGTCATATTAATATTTTTATTTCATGTAAGGTCCACTCTCCCTCCCTCCACTCAACTGAATATGCAGAAGCTTTTAAAAATGGTGGTAATATTAAAGATTTAGGATTGCATTACTGCTTGTCATCTTAAGAGAAGGACAAGCATCAGCAGAAAAGAGAAAGAGACAATTTACTCAGAAACAAAGATCCAGGTAAAACAAACACTAATGCATTCCTATTGCTCTGTCCTTTGGCAGCTAAAAAGAAGTTTATTTCACAACAACCTTTCAGCAGACATATTGTTTTTCTTACAGGCCTCAAGTCAGATAGATACACAAAAGGATATTATGCAGACTTGGGTTTTAATAAAAACTTCCCTATTTTCTTCCTTATACTCTAATTTTCATAAATTTTATCCTGATTTGGACCCTGCCACTAGACACTCACTGAAGAAGAACTTTTCTTTATTCAGGGATGTGTTGTACTTGCAAATAACCACCCTTTCCATTATGAAGTCAGTGATTCTTATTGCAGGCAACCCATGTTTATTAGAAAAAAAAAATTTTCTTCTGCTGAGGAACAAGGGAATAATGTGGGCACATAAACCATGCTTTGTGTACTAGTTCTCATTTTAGTTTTAAATAAATACAATAAAATCCCAGAATATACTTACCTGTTTTGTTTATATCAAGCTCTGATAACTTTAAGGCTAGTTCACTAGAGTTCCCACCTGGAGAGGACACAAGGATGTCATGTAATGCATTTCTTCTACCTGTTCTTCCTGAAGCAATAAAGTCTGCATATGTAGATTCCACATCAGTCATTGCTAACAAATATCCACATAGCAGTACCTGGATGGCAGGAAAAAAAGAAAAACAAAAATCACCACTTAGACCACCAGAAAACCAGATGACTTCATGAATTAGGAACAGAAGTTCCCATTACAGGGTAGATTGACACATCTCCTTTTAGACTTTGAGACTGGTTAGCCAGTCTCAAAATTTGGAGAAATTAGAGAAGAAACTGAGTAGAAAGCAAAAACACTGTGTGTATTTTATGCCAGCTGTATTCAACAGTATTTAAACCAATTTCATTTTCCATGTTTCATAAAGTGATAGTGAGTACTTTATAAAAGCAATGACCTCAGCAACATAATTTCTTTATAGAGTTGTCTCTGCTTTTAATATTAGCTGAGATGTAGGAGGTAGGCAGGGGGTGGAACAAAGTTCTTTTCTACAAAAAGCAGAATGTAACGAGTAAGAAAGTACAAACTGATAATGCTTTTGTGAGCAGAACCCTGTGCTCATACACAAGACACTGTTTTGTTTTGTATATTTTCTTTCCTGTTGGTATTAGTTTTGACATTGTATAAAGACCTTTTCAGACTCAACTAATTTTGGTGTGGTAGGTTCCCTGATGCGTTACCTTAATGCTCCTGAAATGAGGGGAGATGTGCTTCCAGAGCAAGCAGAATAGCTAAACTAGACTGCAGAAGTTTGAAAGCAGTGCTCTGTAAGCTAGGTATAATCTCAGAACTTCTTTTCATTAGAAAATAATTATTTCTTGTGTCATTATGGAATAAAGTGATGATGTGCATTAATGCAAGATCTGACAAAGACACAGGAAATACAATATGCTATTTCAATCTCGGGAACAGAAAGAACTGCCTCTCTGCTGCAATATATGCTACAGATCTAAGATAGCAGAATTTTATTTTCTTAATTTATAAAATCTTAAAGATTATGGGGAGGAGCACTTTCTCTCACTGATCACATTGCTTTTACTGTAGTTTCACATGTACGAGTCTAGGGTTTCCTGCAAAATGCTAGGCAACCATGCTTTCCTCATGTTTTATGTTTCCATGTCATAGGGGAATCAGGGAAGCTGTCTGCTAGAGGAGTACTTAAAAGAGAAGAAACACTGCAGAACCACTCAACCAAAGCAGCTCCCCCACAGTTGTATGCCTCCTTCATTTTAAGCAGAATTTCTCTGGTTCTGCACACTGCAGACAGAGGATATGGCCATGCAGGCAGCAACTCACAGCTGCCTACAGCAAGAGGCTTTAGCTGTTATTACTAAAGTGGCCAAAACTTCACATTGGCATAGAATGGATAAATCTTTCTAATCAGTTCCTACTGTAGGTGCTGGACACTGAAGCAGCTCTTGAAGTCATCACAAATATTAACAGCAGCTAAAGGTTCAGCTTTCTCTCTTCAAATAAACAAAAAAAGCCCTCATTTTTATAAACACTTTTTATTTTAAAAATAGATACAAAAAAGACAACAGCCAATCCTCTTCCACCCTCACCTCTGAATAACTTTACAAACCCTGTTCACTCCTCATCTTCATTCCATTCCTCACCGCCCCAGATTCAGTCAGCTGTATGAGGGTGTATGTATGATGTGTGTGAGAAGCCAAGAAAAGAGCTCTACACCACATTTTATTTAGTCTAAATATAACTACATCAAGTATCATTGCAAGACTGACTGGCTCGGAAAGAAGTTCACTGCTATCAAGCTTTGGTGTCCCAAGCCAAACACTGAATGGCTGACAGGCTAATTTTACTCTTAGGATCAACCACTATGATACAGGAAACTGCTTTAAAAAACCAAACCAACAAAGAAATAAAAACTCCAATCGAATCAACAACAACAACAAAAAAAAAAAAAAAAAAAAAAAAAAAAACCAATACAAACAAACAAAAAACCCAAAAAAACCAAAACAACAACAAAAAAAAAACCAAAAAAAAAAAAAAAAACAACCCAGAAAACCTAACACCACCACCTAGGGAGGGAAAAGAGGTCAGCATTGACTGAAAGCCTGCCTGACACACATAAAATCGTGCAGTGCCTTTGTTTAATAACAAAAGCTTGCATGAGAATGAGACCCCATGCATTTCTTCCTCTGAACTGCCCTCCAATTTAAACACTGCAAGAATATTGAAGCAAGTGAGAAGTCTACCATTTGTTCTTTGCCCAAGGTGCAGACACTGCAATGCCAAATACATCAACCATGTAGTAATGCAGCATGTAATTTGCAATGGTTCAGGGAAACAATGAGGACAGTTTCTATAAGAAAACAGCACAAGTTTTCAGACTTATCTGACCCATTCACTGAATAGCATTCACCAAAATCAGAGACTAAATGATTTTAAACAGAAATCCCTTATATTTGTGAATGCTTTTTATTGCAACTGGCTTGTAGAAAAAGAATGCAAACCATGAAAGCAATCAATAGTATTACAGGCTTGGATTTCATATCAATGTAGGACCAGTCCAAAGTCACCGTAGCTATCACCCCCCATGAAGACATTAATTTATTTTTAGTATAGAAAAAACCACCACAGAGTTGTTTTCTTTTCTTCTTTGAAAGGTGCATATGGAGTTCATCAGGCCCAGAATAACTAGAGAAGACCATGACTGAGGTGGAACAAGCTGCAGGGCTGTAAGACTTGCAAAATAATCCAGGTTGTACTCCATGAGAAATTCCCTGGATGTACAAACTGCACTCCACTCCACAGAATATGCTTCTGTGAGATAATACTTCTCTTGAAACATTCCATAAAAATGGAGACTATCAGGGGAAATCCCAAGCTTATTTAGTTTTAAAACAAGCTATATTTATTTAGCTACAAAACAAGCTATAAAGGCATGGAAAAATGTGCTTGTAGAGAAATTTTTAAATGTTCATTTTCTGTATGCTCAATATGGTATTACTAACAACATTCTGATAAAAAAATAATGTTATCAAACATACATTTATGACACTTCCAAATTTGCCTGTCTGTGTCTCCTCCTAAATAACAAATACCATTCTGTTTTGTATTGGCATTATCTTGAGACATTACTGCATAAATATGGAACTACAATGATATCACCCAAGAGCTCCTCTTCCAATGAATGGCTCAGTGCCCAGCAGTTTGTACTTATTCACTGAACCAGTCATTAAGGAATTAGCATTCACTTCAAAAAAATCTTTTTCCCCCCTGCAGTCTCTGTGCCAGGAGTGGAATTTGCTAATAACTGTGAAATATAATTTGAATTTCCTAAATAATTGCATAAACAGGTACTCCTGCATTAAAGATTGTGGTCACAGTCCCGCTAGTTCTAAGAATTTTAATTTTTCAAAAAGTTGTGAAACCAGTACTCTACTATGTGAAATTAAACTGAAACAAGAGGGCTGCAAACCTGACTGTTTCTGCCAACTGAGCCAGCAAACTGAAGAAAGGAGGTCTGGGAGAATAAGGATTAATGAAACCTGCTGTTGCAAGATTGGATTCCTTGGTAACTGATAAGATACTATCCCTTCAGAAATCCCCCCCAGCTGTGATTTACCTTTCCTCCCATGCAGAGTCACTATGCCTGATATGGGTTAGAGTTTGCATCACAGCCCAGGGGATTTTCATACAGCATTTTTTATTTCCTCAGATTCTCAATTTCATAAACATCTAGAAATGTGGGTATCTTAGACTTTTTTCTCTTTCCCTTCCCAGCCCCTTCCTCACAAAAAGTTGTGCTGAAAATTATTTACTTAAGAAATTACAGAGGATGAGAATGGTAGAGTTGTTACCTTGGATTTTAGCCAGTCTATCAAGACATGCCTGTATTGTTAATGAATATTCTACACTGAACATAAGGGGTAGAGTAAGTATCCAAGGAATGCAGAAGGAGAAAAGAAGGGTGCCAAGGATAAGTGCAACAAGGCCAAGTGCTTAATTTGCACCAGAACAACTCCATGCAATGCTACAGGCTGGAGGAAAAGAGGCTGGGAAGCTGCTCAGTGGAAAAGGACCAGGAGATGCTGGTCAATATCTGTGGAACATGATCCAGAGAGTGCCCAGGTGGCCAAGAAGGCCAATGGCATCCTGGCCTCTGTCAGAAACAGTGTGGCCAGCAGGAGCAGGGCAGTCACTGTCACCCTGTACTCAGCACTGGTACAGAGTCTGCACCCAAATCCTGTGCCCAGCTCTGGGCCCCCCACAGCAAGGACACTGAGGTGCTGCAGAGTGTCCAGAGAAGGGCGACCGAGCTGGGGCTGAGTCTGGAGCACAAGTCCTGTGAGGAGTGGCTGAGGCAGCTGGGGGTGCTTAGCCTGGAGAAAAGGAGGTTCAGGGGGGATTTTATCACTCCAAACTGCCTGAAAGGAGGATGTAGCCAGGCAGGGGTCTGTCTCTTCTCCCAAGAAATAAGGGACAGGATGAGAGGAAATGGTCTCAACTTGCAACAGGGACAGTTTAGATCGGATACTAGGAATACTTTTTTCACTAAAAGGGTGGTCAGGCATTGGAACAGGCTGTCCAGGGAAGTGGTCAATCACCATCCCTGGAAAAGTTCAGAAGATGTGTAGACATGTCACTTAGGGCCATGTCTTAGTGGTGAACACAGTGATGTTTGGTGAATGGTTGGACTTGATCTTAGAGGCCTTTTCCAATCTTAATGATTCTATGATGAGAACATCATAATTCAACAGGTACAGAAAGGATCAGTATTTGTGTTTTCAGAAATTTACCAAAATACTCCTTTAACTCCACAATCCCATTTATGTTAAATTTTCCATTTCCACCCTATATAAAGCAAATGTTGTCCCACAAGTCTCAGAAGATAACAGTCAAATCTCTGTAATTGAAAAAATAAAATCTTTAAAAGTTACTGACGAGTTCACAAATGTAATCCAAATTTGACTGTGTTCTATAATCATTCAGTGAAACCCAGTAATACACAGTGCCACTGCTCCCAGGGGTTTGGGAGGAAAAGTACAGAAATTATACCAGCATGAATTAAAAATCAGTGTCTCTACTGCTCATGGGCTAGAGGTACCCAGGGTTGTTGAACTTAAGTCTGTTTAAGGGACTAGATACCTAAAAGAAGCCCAAGTGAATGTGAAGTACCTGTGCTAATTGGTTTCATTATTATTTCAAAAGGAAGACAGAACAAGAGCAGGCACTTGACACACATACAGCTTGTCTATGAATTTGGCACATGCTGCTGGCAAGCACCAGAGAGCTGCCATTTTCTTGGCAAAGCTGCAGCGTAAGGCTAAGAGGTAAAATCCTTCAATGTATGCTCCCGCTCTTTCTCCATCTATGCTTAATGGCAGCATCAAATAAAAGATTTTCAAATAAAACTCTCCCAGGCTTTGGCTGCTAAATGTTGTATCACGATCAGCACATTATTTAAATGTAATTATCTATATTCAGCTTTCACAAGGGAACAAAAAAAAAAAAGAAAAAAAAAAAAGGAGAATTTGTCATTTAATAGCATGTCTGATTTAGAGAAGATGTATAATTATGCTTTTAAAATAAATTTTGGTTCCAAATCTAGCCTAAGAGACAGGGCTACAGGGCTCTTTCCAGTGAGGATACAGACCTATTCCACAGCAATCTGTAGCTAGATTTCTACCTTATGCATGGTCTTCTAAGCTGAAAGCAAAATCAGAGGAAGAATTTAACAAAAGTGTTTTCTTCCACAGAGATTCTATCTATTGTGTTATACAATAATGTGTTTTTGCACAGACAGATGAACAGAGAAATATAATTAACTCTTGAAAGCAAATGAAAGAAAATATTAATGACAATGCAAGATATAAAGCTGGGCAGTATTTCGATCTGCACTTTGAAAATCCCTCCTGTAGTTTTTTTCTGTCTGATGTTTCTGAAGTGACCAGCTCCTTGAAACAGTAATGGAGAACAGGTCACTTGCATTTGATAATTAGCATACTTTTAGGGTGCACATTCTATACATAGCCATCCTAGTACTACTAAGATCATAATAGAAATTAACAGGCAATTCAACTGGTTAAACAATAAACAGAATGAAAAAAAAACACCTGAGATTTTATTCAGAAAAAAAAGCCAAACTTGTTTAAACCTGCATAAAAAAGCACTATGAAGTGAGATATCCTTCAGCTCACAACCCATAAAGGCAGATTATTCACAAAGACAGTTAATAGGTTCTCCTTTTATATTATCTAAATTGCAGTTTTCCTAAAGAGATCTACAGAACTAAAAGCCAAATAGTTACAGTTCTTACCATGTCCTTGCCCAAGCAAATTTCACTGTGCCCAAGACCATAAGAATTTGGTCTATCATCCACCACTTTTCTGAGGTCACAGATTTAGTTTTAGCTTCCAGTTTTCCATGAAACTGGGCAATGGAATAGCAGCAGCAAATTAAAAAAAAAAAAAAGGCAAACATAACCAATAAAGCAATACTACAGGGACCTTGGTTCTCTGGAAAGATGCAGTGCAGATATCATTGATGGTTTGGGGAGTAATTAAAAACTAACAACAAATGTTGTGATATTTTGAAATTAACACCCTATGGAAGAAACTAATCACAACATTTAAATATCTACATAGGGACACTACGTTAGGGAGCAGAAGAGGGTGACCTAGAATCCACCATCACTGTTCACTGCCTAACCTAAAGAACACGAATGGCAGGCAATGTGTTGGTAAGAAAAGGCGTCCACTGCTGTGTGACTTTTACTTGCAGCTTGTGAAAGAACCTCTTGGCTTGTGAAGGGAAGGAGCAAGTTAAAGCACTACTTTCCAGGACACTCTGATACTCTCTATGAACAGAAAAAAGCATTGCAAGCCCCTTATAATCACAGATAAAGGCCTCAAGCCAGGCGAGAGCATTTCAGCTCCTCACATGACATACACCTGGCAGCCCTGCTGAGCATTCACACATCTCTCTGAGCTGAAAGGAGGTCCATGTTTTAAGGTTCTGGCAGGATGAGGCCAGGTATGCAGCACCTTAGAATGCTATGGTGCTTTGAACCAAGGAACACAGGCAGAAGAACACTACATTGAACAAATACAGTGTTTGTTCAAAAGGACTAGTTTCAGCCTTTGGAGAAAGCCTGTGTATTGGGGTCTTTATATGGCAATTCAGAAGCACTTAACAGTTAGATGAAATAATAATTTTTGTCATGAAGACTAGGACACAAAAATCACCCCTCAACAATAAAAACTGGCTCTTCCTCAACTGCTGGGTTACTGGAAAAGACCAGTCTACTGAGAATCCATTAACTGACTGGCAGCTTGGAAACACTCTGTGCAGAAAAGACAAGAATTGCTGTAGAAATGTGAAGTTGACGTCTGCTCAGGATCAGGATGTTTAGTAGGGGGGATGGGGATTAGGGGGGAGGGAAATTTGTGTGGGCTTTGCTCATGAAGCTCCTAACCTTGCCTTTAATTCAGGATTCGTGCTGTAATCAAGTTTATTCTCTCAGACACTTCTGTCAGTAGTGCCAGCATTCACAGCCAGTGATTTAAAGGTATTGATCAACACAGGTCTCATTAGGTGAGACTCTGTTCCTTAGAGAACTTGATATAAGCACTGCAGTGACTATTTTTATCTCCTTTAGTCACTGCTACATACAACAGGCTGTATACAGCTTCACAGGGGATAAAACTCCCAAAACATTGAACAGTCATCATCAGTAACCTGCAAATATTTTGGCCCAAACTGCTGTGAGCCACTGTCTTCCTTACAGACAAATTTCCACTTAAAAAACCAAAAATACAGGTTTAGCAAACTTTTAACTGAAGCTCTGATAGCAAGATAATTCTGTGAATTACCCACAGACAGGTATGAGCCTTCCAATGAATGGTATATAGGCAGTGATGTGGAAGACACTAAGAAAAAGGGTTTTCTAAGGAACACATTTACAATTTTTGGCAGAAGATTAATGCTGTGGAAGGGGCTAAGAATGAGATTTTTAGACCATGAGAACTGCATTTGTTCAGCCTTGAGGAATGAAGGTTTTAGGGGGCACCTTACCACCATCTTTCAACATCTAAGGGGTGGCCAGAAACAAAATGGAGACTCCCTTTTTACAAGTCACATGGAAAAAATGAGGGGTGATGAGTACAAGTTACTACTGGAGAGATTCCAGTTGGACACAAGAGGAACATTATTCACAATCAGAACACACTCATCCACTGGCAGTGGTGCATTCCCTAGTATTCTACACCTTTAATATTCAGCTGAACAGGGGGCTGGGCCATCTTGTCTACAGATGCTTTTGCCAAGAGAGGTTGGACTAGAACATCCTTGAAGTCCCCTTCAAACCTGGTATCATGATTCTATGAATCCTAACTCTAGATGCCCTAAAAGGATTCTGGTCTATTAAATTTTTTAATTCAACATCCATAAAATGCTTATCCATGTAAGATCTATTTCCCTCACTATCTCTTTTTTTTACTTTGCAGTTATATATTTTGTTAGATATTACTTAAGTAATAACTAGTTAAGTACTTAACTAGTACTTTGGCTTTTGAGGTCAAAACAATAACACCAACATGACCTCCCCCCCAAAAAAAACCCTCAAAAAAACCCCAAAACAAAATCCAAACAAATAAAAGGAAAAGCCTTCGTTCTCATTAAAAAAAAAGCAAAAAACAAAAAGAAAAAAAAACCCTAAAAAATCCACACAACCAAAAAATCCAATGAACAAACAAGAAGTGGCATAAAGACTGTATGCAGTACATTGTGGTGAACTTTTCCATTTAAATGGGAACCAGCTCTGTTTTCCAAAAAATAGTTCCATAGCACAAGGCGGCCTCCATTTCTTATAAGGGCTCAAATACTCAGATGAACTATAGATTGGAATGGCTGAACATTCCTTAGTAATTCATTACAGTTGTTGCAATTCCTAACAGCAAACCATGAAACTAACATGAAGATTCATACTCCTTTGTCACAAGCCAAGAAATGTAGCCCATTTCTTATATATTAACCTATGCCCAGTCTGGTAAAATACTTTGCTATGCAAAATACAGCTGTGTTATGCAAATTGTAAGAGCTTGCTCTTCATTGTTTTAAAATATCAGTAAAGGTAATGGCTAGCAAGAAGGTATTAATGAGCACTGCCAGGACTTATCTATGCATGTGCTGGGCTAGGGGAATATGATGGCATTGTAAGAACACAATATGGATGTGAAAGAATCAGATTTCAGGTGGGGAGGCAGCATCCAGAAAAGGTAGTCTGTCTGCAGAACAAGACCAGAAATAAAGAAAAAAGCATATGGAGATGGGGAGGAAGCAGCAATCGCCTGAGATAATTAGAGTTCAGTTTGAAAAACCAGTTTACAACCAAAAAGGGAGACTGTGATGGACTCTTCCAGCTGCTCTACCAAACAGCTCCCAGTGGGATAACTTGACTCAAGGACTTGACAGAGCCACTGATGTGAGTGCAGGGCTTGGCTCCCCCATTGCAATGGGTCGCTCCCATCCCCAAGTTAGCTGAGGTTTGTATTTTGTGATGCTCAGCACTCTGTCAATTTGACTGATATGTTTACAGCATCTACAAGAGCTGTCTGTAGGTAACAAAGCCTTTGAAAGGGAAAGCATGCAGTTAGAACAGCAAGGAGAAAATGTCTAGATAACAGTATCATGACAGCATTTATAACTTAGCATTTATAACAGGAGGATGCTCCAGCATTTTCATAAGGTTCCTTCCACACCTATTTGCTAGGATTCTTCAATCTTTTAGTACAATGTGTAGTCTGGCCATCAGATATTCAAGCTAAATGCTCTACAGTTAAGCTGTCCTTTAACTCTTCCTTATTATTAAAACAAACAGCTGTCCCCCCTCCAAGGCACTCTTCCTCAAATCTTTAGGGTAATGTAGGCTACTAAACAGAAGCAACATTTGTTGTATTACATATCTTTTCAGTAATTTCTGGTGAAATAGCTCAACTGTTTGCATGTGATTACCTTTTAAAATCATGCAGTCATGACTCATCAAGAAAGTATGTGTTGCAGCATCCAGAACAGAAAAGCTTCAGCTTATTACTGTTTCTTTTTGGGCAGCGGCAAACACTGTACTGAAAGGAAAGCATTTGCCCTTTTTGATAGCTAGATCAACCATAACCATGTATTTCTAAATATTAAATATTGGTTCCTATTTGCTTTTAATAAAATCAATTACCTCTCAAAAAAAATAAAACTGCTATAGGATAATTTGCTTCTGTGAAGATCTCACATCTCACGTGCAAAGTTGGAGTTTCCAAAAATATACCCAATGACATCACATTTTTCAGTATTTGCAAAGATAAATACCACTGGGCTAGCCTGAAGACCTGTGAACACAAGACATCTAAAGTATATTTTCACTGCCTGGAAGAGAAAAAAAAATAGATGGAAAAGGCAATTTATAAAATACTGATTAATGTATTGTGGCACAAAGATATTCACATTCCTGGTTTATCTGGTCAGCTTTTTGACTTGTTAATAACAAACTGCCTTTCCCATCCTTTTTTTTTTGTCCTGTGGAAGGCATTTAAAACCTACTTTACATTTGAATTAGTTTTCTCAGCCATCAGACATTCTGCCTTTTAATTACTATCTAGAAGCTGCAAAAAAAAAAAAAAAAAGGCGAACAATTTGGCTAACAGCCTTTCAGTTTTTTTAACTTAAAAGCAGTTCAATATATTGTACCTCACAAAATAGATCCACATGTTATATTGTATATCATTTTACTTTGGTTTCTCCTATTCTCAGCCTTACATTTTTCAAGGTTTCCATCATTTTTGCATTCTGTTCCCATGTGTACACTGACTACTTTAGAGACTAAGGACTGCCTGGCTCTGTTGCTATGCAACAGCATAGCCTACTTAGGGCTTCCTGAAATAATTGTCTCAAATGTGCTTTTTTTAGACTTGTTTCCAGCAGGAATACTTTACAGATTCTTTATAATGGACCACTGATATTACCACAATGTTAGATAGTGGTCAGTTGGGAAGTATTGGTAGATACTTAAGATTAAAACAAAGAATATTATGGCTTGCAAAATTCTGGACATATCTGCTGCATTTTCACAGGGAGGTAAATATCAAAAATATCCCTATATTTTTGCCAGATGTTATTCCTGTGTATGAGAGCCATATATTTATCAGAGGAAAAAAAATTCTTGATTGTTCTTTGTTTTATTTTATTTCATTTCATTCAAAGGAAAAAAAAGTTCTCTATTTAGAGTATGTCACCCACCACTCAGGAAAAATGAACCATTTTTATACAGAGTCTATTATAAAGTTAATAATCTCAACAGAATGAACACATATGCAAATACTCTTTATTGCAATTTATTATCAAATAAGATGATGTCAGAATTCTTTAGGACAAGGCTCCAAATTTTTAAAATCACATTATGGATGCCAAAAATTGGATCTGCATTTGCTTTTTGAGGTATCTTCAAGGAACCCCTGAGAAACTGTCCCATGAAACCTTCAATCTTTCCAGCCTTCAAAAGCATTTTTCTTGTTACAACCTTCTAGTGCTCCTGCTTCAAGAGTGGAGAAATATGTTGTTTTCTTATAGCTGGCATAATTGAGAATCTAAGGTTAATTAATTCTGTAAAAAAATATAGAGCAATATAAATACAAGTCTCTTAAAAACAGCATTGATTAATTCCAGAGGGCCAAACGTCTTACAATACTACAGGCTGAGGGATCAAAGCAAGGAGGTCTGACAGCACAGAATATTTTAATGAAAGAAAATATTTTACCTCTTATTCTTTTTTCTCTCTTGTTCACCTTAGCATGTTCAGCAGCAGTTGCATCTACAGAGAGCAGCGTGTCAGTCCAGAATTGTGATAAAGAGAAAGATGTTTGTCAGAGCCAGAGAAAATAAGAGCAAGGTTTAAATTAAGGTTCCTGCAGAGGCAAGTCCACCTGCAGCCTTTTAAAGGAAGAGGGGGAAGAGAGCAGCAATTTCATACTGTTTGCAAGATCCTAAATCTTAAAGATGACTTTTTCTTAAACAGAGTGGACGGTTTCTCAAAACCAAATGCAGGAGGTGGCGTAAAGGGGTAATTTTCCATATTCATATGCATAACCACATACATGCATAATAGCCAAGCTATCCAAGAATATGAGTCAGCAAGGTTCAGTGAGTGGGACACTCCCAGACTTCAAGTCTCTGTTCTTTAAAACCACATAAGTAGTACAGCTCAGACTCAAATCTGTAACGATACTGTTTTAAAAGATAAGATACCAAGACCTGAAGAGCAGCAACGCTTGGAAGAGCCTCCTTTGTGGCAAATAACCAATTTGAAACCTCAAAAATGACCCAGAATCAGGTGGGGGAGAAGAAAGCATTAATAAAGACTCTATAATGGTGATATCTGTTGTTATTATGGGCAGCTTGCATTTTATACTTTGCAGTATTTATGGGCATTTGAAAGAAAGGTCAAATAATTTCTAACCTAGGAAAAAAAAAATCCCTTATATTTGTCACAAAAGGCTTGAACATAGGAACTGCAGCAACCTCTTTTGCAATGCCCAGGTTAAAACAAGAATTTCATTAAACAAAGAGGAAAAAAGTGAAACTAAGTCCCTTGCTAAATAATCCTTTGTCACCTAGGATACAACACCTTTGTATTTGAAAACTGTGCACTATAGAGAACTTTTCTGATAAGTTTCCATCTGCTGGAACTAGCTGGAAACTAATTGGCTTGCACAGACTAATATTTAATTAAAAATTATGTTGCATTACATAATCTGTCCATGACACTCAGATTTAAGATGCATTTCTAGATGCAAACCCAGGTACTCTCACAAACACATTACCCAGCCACAATCGAGGAACATGCAAGTTCTGCAAACCACAGCTGCTTAGAATCACTGTTACAGCTTTGAACCTGATGGTCAAATATTTCTCTTTGCCCCAATTTCAAGTGAAATTAAAGCTCATATACTGAACTCATATTCATCTAATGTCCCAGTTCTTCATCTACAAAAAGAAAATGCCAATCTGGGCAATTTACAAGCCAGTGATGGAAGCATATAAACAAAGTAGAATTTTCTGGACTCTCACACACCTCATCGATTTCAGCCAACCCTAACAAATTGCTCAATAACTTTAAAAGATGGCCTATTTAAAACCACATACAGTAGACATTTTATATTCATGCCAAGAAAAGTTATCCAACCAAACACATATTTCCTGCAGCTCAAGTTCTTAATTCTGCTGTGCAACTTTGCCTTTCATTGAAGTTGCTGTCCACTAAGAAATGTTTGAAAAGCCTAAGAAGAATCTGAACATACAGTTCCTGCCATATGCATAAAGTCAATAAAATATAATAAAGTGTAAGCCATGTTTTCTGGTTATGAGCATAAACACACAGGTATAAGCAGAAACAGAGAACTTACAGAACCCCTTACAAAATTCCTGAGAGGAATTCATGTTGTCAGACTACACAAATCCATCTGTATTTGAACAGCTTACTTGAGCTTCAGGGCCATGCAAATTGCAGATTTCCTCCTTTTTACTACCTGCTGGTGGATAATGAAAGGAAGTACCAGCTGTCTGCTTACAGTAAGAATGCGTATGTGGGCAGAATACTTCTTAAGACTTCCAATTTTTAAATCCTGGCACAGGGAAAAACGCTTCAAGAGCAAGAAGCACCCACAGATGTGAATTCCTGGATACCATATTACCCATAAAAGGCAAGCTGCAGGTATAAATTCAGAGAAAGAAGGTAAAAATATAAAAAATGTTGCTCAAAATCTGAGGCAATGAAATCCACATCTCATAGTCACTAAGGAAGTGTCTTGTTTGAGTAAAAGCTAAACTTTAGCAATAAAGAGAATAAAATAATTAAGTAATTGGGAGACGATGAAAAGACATATGGACAGAGCACAGTAAAAAAGTGCATGAAAACAAACCCAAATGGACTCTCAGACTGAGCAGATAGAAAATCAACTTGAAGTATTTCCTGACAGAGATAAGACTTACTTGATTTTTATTTATTTTATAGTTGTCATTCTTCCTGGCAAAAATCTTGAGATGCTGACAGCTATCTGTAAGACTCTATCCCATCCCAAGTACAACTATCCACCTTTATACCTAGAAAAACATGAAGGACCATAACACCAGAGAAAACTGGTAGAAACCAGTAATGTTCCTATGCAACAGTTTGAGTGTTCAGGGTTAGAGAGCTTTGAATATCACTTTATCTACCCATATAAATATATGTATGTATACCTGCTGAGATGGGCATCATTAAATATTCCCTCCATCTGCATAACTACTTTCATCTAGACATATAATGTAGTAGAGTCTGTAAGCTTAGTAGATTTCCCATAAACTGTAAGAGAACTGCCTTACATCCCAAACCTTTGTCTATTTATTTGTGAAATAATTAGCTTTAAAGAACCACTTGTGGGCTGACCTTGGCTGATGTTCACCCTGCTCTCTCATTCCACCTCAACAGGGGGATAAGGGAGATGATGGTAAGATGAAAGAGTAAAGAACCAGTGGGTTGAGATAAAAACAGGGAGATATTGTAGTAATTATGAGCACTAGCAAAACAGACTTGACCTGGGGAAAACTAACTTACTGCCAATTAAAACAGTTTGGATAGTGAGAAGCAAAGACAAGTTAAACCAACACCTTCCCTCCACATCAGTCCCCTACCCGCCCTAACCTCCCTGTGCCAAGGCTCAGCTTTACTTCTGTAGTTTCTGACTGCTCTTCCCTTCCCTAGCACCCAGCAGCAGCCCAAGGGGACAGGAATGGAATGTGCAGTTACATCACTCCCTAACAGTTGATGGTCCTGCTGCTCCTTCCTCCCCACACTCTTCCGCTGCTCCAGCATGGTCCTTCCCATGAGCTGCTCCCACAGGCTCCAGTGTGGGCTGGAGCTCTTTCAGGAAACACCAGGGAGCTCTGCTGGGGCACACACTGGCAGACAAATGCCTGTTTCTATACCTACTCCACTGTGGTCTCCTCCAGGGGCCAGGAGCAACACATCCACTTCTTCCTTTTCCTGCAACCTTTGAATTCCCTGTGCTGTGTCTCACTATCTTTATTTCTCCTCTACCTGTGTGTTTAGGTTTTTTTAATTCCCTTGCTTAAATATGTTTTTCCAGAGATACCATTGTCATGGCTGAGGGGCTCAGCTGCATCCTGCAGTAAGTCCATGGAGCAGACTTGGTCTGTGTCCAGCATGGGACAGCCCTTTCCCCACAGAGGCTGCCCCTAAGGCACCTCACTGCCAACACCTACCCAACAACAAACTTCCTATCTGTCAGAAGATACTCAATGGCTATAAATTATCATTGGCTATAAATGACCATTACTGTGCTTTCCAGTGTCTTCCTTAAACTCCACTAACTGCTGAGACTGCCCTCCTGTCACTTTCCTTCACTTAAGACTTAGAAATCACAACGATGTGAGGACCTCACCCTGGTATCTCGCACCTGATGGGAGGCAGCCTCTTTCCAAGCACAGGCTATGTGGATGAGCACGTTAACACCATGAGAGACAGTCACTAAGGCACCATTATCTACTCACCAGCTTCTACCATCACAGACCAAGAAAACCTCAGTGCTCATGATCACTGTAGCTGGGACTTTTATAGCACCAGCATTGTTTTTTCCCCAAGACTGTAGCCTTGTTTTACTTGAGAGAGGACAATGAATCTTTTCTGTTATTTTAAATAATATTAATACAAAATTAACTTTGACATTTTAAGGTTTCTGTACCAAGAAAGGTAAGAGAGGAGTATATACCAGCTTTTCAAACTCAACAGCTACTTCCAAGAAAGCATACACTACAGAAACTAAATTACAAGTTTTTTTTCAAGATCACACCATATTATTCAATTGAACTAATGCTTCTCAGAAGAGCCAGAAGTGCCAAGAATGCAAACACATTGCAAGAGGCAACATGTTTGGTTTTGGGTCTACTCTAAGCATTGATTAGCTTGTTCATAAAGTAAACATTCCAAAAGAACAACAGGTAAGAAGACAATACTTGCCCATATGCCAAGTTTGCATGAGTAATTAGAGTATATAGAGACTCATATTCTCAGTTTCAGGTGGCCAACATGGGATACTACAAAGAACCTTATGCTTCCGAAATTTGTATGAACTAACCTTTATAAAGTATTTAGGGTTAAGTAGTGAAATAAACTACCAAATGCAAGCCCTTTTATCACTTCTGAAACTTTGACTTAATGTAACATTGAAATGTAGGACACCACCCATGAAATTTGAAGATAAAATGCAAATTTCAAGACCAAACGTTGATGAAAAAATATCCCACTTAGATTTCAGCTCAGTCAGAAGTTCATCCAGACTGTAAAAAACATTAAGGGAAGAAATATAGGGGGGCAGAAGAGAGAAGGCAAAAACCTTTTTTTTTCTACTCCTAACCAATTAATGGCCACATTTTCTAACCTACCTATTTACACCTGGATTAAAAGCTTCACTGAACATGTACTCCACAGACATCATTTAGGTAAGCAAATTTTAACTTTTAGTGCAATACATTTGAAATTTGCTATCTCAACCACCAAGAAGCATCTTTTCTACCCTCCCCTTTAACAAAATTTTCCATTGCTACTACATACCTTTTACCTACAGCCTCCTCATGATCCAGGAGAAACCCTGCCAGTATTTTCAAACAAATAGCACTGATATTTGCACAGCAGATAACATCCCGTATTTGTTTTCATCAGACTCCAATGAATTCAGAGCCAAGATAAAAATGGAAAGGCAATGTATCTTCAGTTCAGAAAAGCTTTTCAGTAATCTGAATGAAATAACATTCTGGTAAGACACATCTTAACTATACCATGCTCAGCCTCAAAGTCTTTTAAATCTTTCTGCACAAAATGCTTCTACCTCCCCTTAATAATTTGCTTGTTAGCCCTTTGTGGGAAATATCTTTAAATATGAGTTTCAGAACCAAGCAATATTTTCTTCCTTTTGTATTTTGCCACTTATCTTGCTCAGCCCCCTGTAAGGGTTATTCAAACATTAGCACTCAAAAACAACTAAATTACAAAAACCATTTATCTTGAGAATTATGAAATATAAAAATTTAAACATGCAAAGCACTGAGAGGAAAAAAAAATCAAGAATCTGGAAGGCTAACTGCAATAGAAAACTATTTCCCCAGGGATAACCTTTGGATGAAGACTCACAAACTCTGGGTGCTACATTCCTGTGTAGCTGAATCCACATGTCTTGACATGTGTCCCCTCCTTTCCACAGAGCTATTTTTCATGACGTCATTACAGGATTAACATATTTGTAACCAGACAGAAATGATCTACGTGTGACAAGATGTGTTTTGGGAATCACTGCAAATCTTTTAGCCATTTGACTTGTATGCCAAATGAAGCAAACTTATCTGTAAAGTCAAATTTGGTTATTGCCTGAAACTCCACATCTATCACACTACATAACATGATGATTCTTAGGCTCATTAAAGCTATTTTACAGAAATTTTCCCCTTGTTTGGCCTACTTCAGGATGCCATTTAAGGGACTTCAAAAGTTAATGGGGTCAACAGAAAGTAATATCAAACTTAATCAAAATTTCCCCACAAAAAAGAAATAATGAAGGATTTTTTTTCCTTTTCTTAAAAAAGATACAACTGAACTGTAAACATGCACAGATTCTCTGAGTCTTACATTCAAAAGAGTAATATGAAGACAAGAATAAATTAAGTGCTATGCCATCCCCAGTAAAAACAGTAGAACAGGAAAAGGCATTCACCATATTAGCTCTAAGAATATAAGGAGAAAGAAGGGAGGGCTGTTCATCGTTAAAAATCAAAACAACTCTCTATAATTCCAAGAAACACAAGCACACCTCTTCCACTCATCACATCCAAGACCAAAGAAATGCTTCTTACCCAATGAAGTTTAGTTGGAACAATTTTAACCAGTTAACTTTCTGGTTAAATGACAAGTTGAAGAAAAAACAACCCCAGAGAAGCTAAACAAAACAAACCACCACCTGTAATTTGATTAAACAGAGATTATGATTACACTGCCAGCAAAGGCAAACTGGTTTAGTCTGATTATTAAGCAGGTAATCAAATATTCCACTGAGCTCTAATGTTACTGTATGAAGTTTTAATGAAGCAGCACAGCATCATGTCTTTTAGATGTTCCACCAGTAGCAAGCAGCTCTTTTAAAGCAAAACCATATGAGACTCAGGTAATTTTTCTCTGCTCAGTTTCATATCATGATCTTTTCTCTGCATTCTTCCTACTAATCTTGGGCACTCTACAACAACAGCAATAGAGCAGAGGAGGTCCAGAGATAGAACCATGCCTGATACTAGGTAAGAAGGTTCTTAGAAACAAATGGTGATGAGGTACCTCTAGAAGAATAAGTACTTCAAGTCAGATCACATGCTTCATTAAGAAAATTACTCTCATTATGCCATTATAAGGCTGAATGTATTTTTTCTTAAAACAAACTGAGCCAGAAACATGCTATGTCACAAGGGTATTTCTATTTGCTTTGAAGAAGACTGGAAAACACTGTGCTGATCGTGGTTCTCACCTAATAGATTAGGACAGAATTTAGAAGATAAAATCCAATTATAGTTTTGTTATAAAAAAGCAAGAATTACAAATAGGAAAAAACAAAGTATAAACTATAATAGTGCAGCATGCATAAATAAAAAAAACCCTGTGCTTTATACAAAGTGCTTTACTCTATATAATGCCACTAGCAAAATTACTACCAAATACATTTTTTTTTCCTGTGAATTGGGGAAAAAAGTGTTTTCTCTATCCAGAATGAATATTTCTTACTAGCTTTCCTTAACAGATCTGTACAGAAAGAGTTTGGCAGTTGTTTAAAGTGAATGCAATTCAGGAGAAAAAGCTACAGGGTCTCCTAGAATAATGTTGACAATATTCACAATTAAAAATAACAAACCAAAAACCAAAACACAAGAAAAACCCCAAACAGTCTTGAAATTCCAAGCTCTTTAATGGATTTATGTGGTTTCTCGTGTCATTCCCTCCCAGTACAATATGAACAATATACTGTTATTAATTTAAATTAATTTACTTCCCAGGGTTCTTTTATGTTTCACAGATTTCAGCATGTGATGGAGCTTTTCTTGAATATCTTCTACGTGGGTGGATTTTATAGAAGGATAAATTTAGTTTGCAAGGCCTGTTGTCACATATCTGTGTTTTTCTGCACCAGAGTAAGGTACATTAAACAATGACAAAGTCATTAATACCTAAATATGGAATTGCTTATTATGTTCATATCTCATTGTCTTAGTAAGAACTTCATATGGAAAACAGGAATCATCTCTTCACAAAAAGACTGTGGTCATGTCTTGCAGGTTCAGGCAAAAAGGAGCTTGCCACCACTCTCTTCTACACGTGGGAGTTTGAGACCCATTTCATCTCAGCACTTGAGCATTGCTCTGCTGAATTTAGATACTCTCAGGTGTAACTGAAGCTCTGTCTCTTGCACGATCCTTGATCAGTTTACTCCTGTGAAATAAACATTGTGTGATGGAAAACTTGTCTTAAGCAAAACAACAAAAACTAAAAGGATTTCCAGAACTGCTCATGTATTTTACTCCAAAGATCATTAAAATCAATGCACTTAATTTGAGGAGCATGATCCAGAAGTGGAGGTCTCCTGGTCTTCAGCACACAAATCACACGACTACAGAGTTAGGCATCCTCATCTGCAAAAAGGCACAGGACCAGAAGGAAAACAATTGTGCTTGTAACTGATAAAGCAATTTCAACATACCTTTTATACTGAAGGCTCTGTCCACGGGTTCCTTGAGACTGAGAACATTCTGGATTACAAGTCTTGTCGTTCTACAGAATGAAGCTATTATGTGGAAGATAAGCAGTGACATTCATTCACTTCTTCCCCACCTCTACACAGGTTTTTGAGTTAAACTTGAACCCTGAGTCAGGACTGATAGGTCTGTATGGACACACCTAGTAAACCACCACTCTGAATCACAGAAAAACTTTGGAAGGGATATCTGGAGGCCATCAAGTCCAAGAACCACTTGAGGTTAGGGAATCTAACAGTCAGGCTGCTCAGGGACTCAGAAGAATTTCAAGTATCTCCAAGGCTGGAGGGTCCCCAGGCATTATGCCAAGCTGTACCCGTGCTAAGCCATTTTCTAAGTGAAAGATTTTCCTTCCAGGCATCTGGAATTTCTTATTGCAAGTTGTGGCCATTGTCACTTATCCTTTTGTTGCAGAGCTCCAAGAAAAGTCTATAACATCTCCACAATGCCTCCTTGAGTAGTGGTGTTACATCTTGTAGTATCCTTTTCATGCTGGACAAACCCAGTTCCCACAGTCCCTGCTTGTACACCACGTGTTCCAGCCTCCTGTTTTCTGTAACCTGTTCTACCCTTGAGTAGGCATGTCAATATATCCCTGCTGTAGCAGTGTCCAAATGACTGTGATGGCACACTGGTGCCTCTTAGCAAGTTCAAGATCAGAAAGTCCTCGTTACCAGATCTTAGGTGACACAAATACAAAGGTATGCAAAAACAAAGAGTCTGGTCAGCAGTTCTAGATACTTACTGTTTCTAAATAAAATAGGAAAGATTAGAGTCTTGAATTCAGTTTTCTGAAGGCTGTATGTAGTTCTCATATATTTTCTTGGCTCAAGAGTCCAGTCTCATTAAAAGCACTGGAGAAGTGAAGGGTACAGGAACATTGGTCAATCCATGATTAGTGAGTTAAAGTTATCACCATGTCATGGGTGAAATACAGCCCTCAACTAAGACACGCAACTGTGTCTTGACAAGACAATTCTCTCACATTAGTACAGCCTGCTACAGACTTGCTTGTTCCTAACATACAGTACAAGTGACTAAATATTTTCTCTGTAATCACGCAACTGCATGGTATTTGTAAAATCAGATTTTAGCTTTCTGCTTACTGGAGCCAGGTTTACACTGAAGTTGATATGCCTTTGAATCCTGGTACAATGCAAAACGGTAACATTACAGCCCATTAATCTACAAAGGATTAAACTACAACATTAATCCACAAAGGATGAGAGTTCTAACTACACAAGAAACCTGTCCTCTCAGCTTGTGGTCTCATGCAAAGACTACCTGGGTTTCTGCTTACAGGCCTGAGACTCCAGGAGGCTGCCTGCATGAGCCAGGCTCTGAAAGATCCAACTGTGAGACAAGACAGCGTGTTTTAAATTACTGTCTGTGTAATTAGGCACAGTAAAGGCCACCTTCTCATGTGGAGAAAGACCTGTTAATTACTTTGCTGCCTCTCTTCTGCTGCCATTCCTTGCCCTGAAGGACCAGCTGCCCTTTTAATCTTTCTCTGTCTTCTGCTCAGAATCTATTTCCTCTTTAGAAAAGGGGACCAATATCTACCTATCCCTCCCCTCCCACATAACAGTATTCAATTAGGAACATACCCCTTGATATTTTTAAGCCCCAAACTGTGCAATAGATTGAGTAACCATTAAAATTTGATTAATTAAGGTTGCAGAAAGTAGAAGTATAATCTGATACAAAATTAATGCAAAGTGTTCTCAGGATACCAGCCTTAATTAACTTTACTGGAGAATTTTCACTGGCTGAATTCTCATCAGATTCTACCAATACAGTCAAAAATATGTAATTTCTCAAGAGAAGATGAGGATTTGCATACTTAACTCCTAAACTTGCAAGAACACACATTTTCTGGCCTTCAGCTTGATGATAGCTTAAAGGCAGTTATGCATTTTTCTTTTAATACATATACTATTCTATCTAATAAAGTCTTACATATGTACTATACCAACAAGCTCAGTAGCATAGTACAAGAGGCAGAACAATGATCTCCTTTATAAACTGGCCCACAAAGTGAGCCTTTGGGCAGACACTGAAATAAGATTTTCTTTTTAAAAGAATTTTTGAAGTAGTAAAATAAAAAAAAAGGTAAGAAATTGTATCTATTAACAGCATCTGGAAAAAATGACTTAATTATGCAGTTTTGTAGAGAGGTTTCCTCATTAATACATTGCAATTATGAACTTCCCAAGCCTTTGTTTTCAAACTAGGAATTTGTGAAGGAAGCTAGGAGAAAAAGCAGTATCTAATAGTACAAAACAATCACTCAGACATATGGATCGAGCCCAGAGATGACCTCCATATTTGTTCTTAGAGAGAAAACAAGAAGAAGGGGGAGGGATACAAACACAGAGTGATCTCAAAATGCTAGAGGCTGAAAACAAAGGATTCTGCAAAAGCAATTCTCATATGGTGTTCTGGACACAGCACTGCAAAATACATATATTCTAAATTGGGAGAGCTTGGGGACTTTTTGTTTGGTGTTTGGGTATTTTTTAGTGGTTTCTTTTGGTTTTTTGTTTGTTTTTTTTTTTAAGCTGCTTCTCAGAGACTCCTTGAAAGTTCTTTTTCATCACAATTGGTGAGCTGCTTCTTTGCATTTCTTCATGTTGCGTTTCATATGCCAATTTCAACAACTGATTTCAAAGACCCACTCAGCATGCTCTGACTGCAACAGACACAAGAGGATCTCTTCATGCTACTAGAAAACATGCATAAGGCAGAGCTGGCAGTCTTCTGTTTCCACAGCAGTCAGGATTTCTCCTACAAGATTATATCTCCTACAAGAGGAGTAGCAAAGATAGTGGGACATTAAACCACTCCCTTGATTTTAGGCAACATGCTGAAGCTTGGAAGAATCTTATCCTGTTGTAGATGGAACAAGGAGCTGTAATGGAGAACAGCCTGTACCAAAGTTTAAAATGTAAAAAGACAAATAAAACAAAGTTCTTATTGTCCAGTACAAACAAACTAGAAAGAACCAAGATACACAAAATAATGACAAGAAATTAATGAGGTGCAAAACATTTACTGAGGCAAACAAAGTGATGAGTCGTATGGAAAGAAACGGAGATGTCCAGTTTCAGTGTTACAATAGTTTGACAGTTTTACAGCAAGAAAGGGACCGTTTTAGTGGATTTAATAATATATAAGTTTGCAATGAACAGGAACACAGGTGCATTACATGTAAACAGACAACATTGCACTAGTCATGCAGGTCTTTTAGATGGTCTGGGAGAACTCTTAATCTGCTTTGTGCTGCCTTTGAATTCTCCTAACAAACATTCTTAGCGAGCCTTAGGGAGAGGTATTTTTAAGATACTGTTGAGAAATTTGCTATACTTATGTATTCTGAGTAACAACACTTTTGAACAAGTAAACTTGGTATGCATTTCTTTGGTTTCAGAGTTTTATTTCAAAAGAAAGATTTGTGTCAAGGTAAGTTACCAGTAGGAAGACGATTCTTTCCAACTGGTGCAAAACAGAAGCTGTATGTGACATCATGCAGCTCTCCAGATATTCACAGCTCTTTTGAGCACTTCTGAATTCTGTTTCTACTGTCTGCTGTAGGAAAAACTTCCCTCTTGCTTTATTTCTTGGCAGGGCAGGTGAAGGAGGGGGTGGTAGTCAGGGAAGAGACAGAAAAGAAAGGGAACACTCACAAATATTGCAAACTATTGCAGAGACAGAGCAAAGAAGGGAAAAGCAGGCATTTGCCTTCAAATAGATAGTCACTGGTATTTTCTGAGGAGGCAAGACTCTCACTCCATCTTTTAGGAACCTTTTCACAGTGGACACAGAAGGAGCTGCTTACACTCTGGGCCAGTGCTGATCTAAACAGCACTATGAAGAACTTTTTGGGAAGTTATCACACATATAGCATATAGGACAGGTACAAAAACAGCTGCAGTGGGTAATTCATAGGTATGAACTGAACACATCTGAATGCTGAACAGCGCTGAAACTACCACTGTGTTTGCCTGGTCTAGGGGAAATAACATCAATTTCTGTTTTCATTGAGTAACATAGGCTTAATAGTGTATTTCTTGTAATCTCCAAAATATGCAAAGCCAGCTTGTCAGGGTCTCTTCGACAGGATCTTTTTTTTCATTAACCATAAGTGATTTGCATTAATTATAATCCTGTCTCTCAATATACTTTACACTTACAGCTTTGCTTTTTCTACTGTTTTGCCAGGGATTTATCAGATCAACAAACCTTGGTAAATAAGTCATTATATTCACCTTTTTTTATAGAAGAAGATCTTAGATTAGCATTCTTTTGACTTCTGTAATTTCTTTGCTATTCCAAAAAAAATTTAAGTGAAGAGTACATAAGCATGGAAGAAGGAATGGTGAAAAGTTCAATTGAAATTTGAATGACACTGTTGGGCTTTTTAAGCAAGTTTATCCAACAATGTGGGACAAACAAATTCCACTCTTTTTGGTAGCTTACATACACATAGTAGGAGAAAAAGACTAGTAATTTGGTCACAGATGCCATCTGAAGATGAGAAGAATACCACAAATTTCCATAGAAATAAATGGATGTCATAAAAGGCTTGTAGAAAAATCTCCTTTGAATACAAAAACTCTCTTGCCTATGTCTTCTCCCAAGAAGCTTGAGGAAGGAGGCAAAATTATTTCAGTTATTAGGTGAAAAAAGTGTCTTTTCAAAAAGACATTTTAGCTCCCTAAAAACACCTGGCAGAAAGTTTGCATGTTGAGATAAGTCTTGTAACTGTAAATATACACTTTTTATTCAGCTTCAGATAAATGGAAAAGCATCAAGTACATCCTCTTCCAAGCAATTGTGGAAAGAGAAACTACTTGCCAAAACAGGTATTTTCACCAGAAAACTAGGGCTAAACCACACTTTCTGATAGATCCTACTAGATCTGCTCCAGCACATGAAAGGTTTGAAGTATTACTCAGTGCAAGTAGCAGACTGGTTTTTTTTTCATTTTAAAAATTATAAGAAATTGCAAAGAAAATAAAGTACACCTGTCGAAAAAGCAGTAAGACGTGACAGTCAGTAAGACCAAACAACAAAGTCACATGTTTTACAATTACTTTGCAGATTTGTCATTATTAAATGTCAGGATGAGACCTAGGCATTCCCATTCTTTGCACCCTGATTCCAGTTTCCATGGAAAGGACATACACATGAGCACAGTCCAAGTAAGTGCGCTGGGCATTACCCAGGTGCACATGGTGAGGCACTCAGTTGGCACTTAACAGCTTATTCCAGTCTTTGCTTATTCCTCTGGTGTTCAGAGACAAAAGGATTTTCAGAGGACAATAAAAGATCCTTCAGGAGTAACTGGTTATTGTCAGATACAGTTGTGTGCAGATTTCCCAAGTGAAATCAAGCAAATAACTACAAAACAAGAATTATGTTTTCATCAAGTTTGACACGAAGCTCTGGAAGCAATCAGTAAATAGGGAAGAAATACAAAAAGAAAGTAGCAGGTGTTCTGCTTTGGCTAGGTTTTGAACAATCAAGCATTTGAAGGAACAAAACTTGAATTAAACTGGTGAGAGTTAGCCCTTTCAGACAAGCCAACATTCATCAAGGCCTTGCATGCAACCTTCTTTATTTATAGAACCACATGGATACTAACTTCAACGCTGGCTCACCCTCAGATGTCATTCATGCCACCTTAAATAACCAACAATTCTGGGCAAATGTGTGTAAAACCATCCTCAAGGGTAGGACAGAAGAGACTCTTTTTCACTTAGCTGATTGTGAGTAGGTATGTAACATCCACTTCAACAAATTTACTTTGTCCCTAATAGGCTTCTTTTCTATCTCTGTACTTGATCACTTGTAAACCTAAGACCTTGATTCAATGCTTTCAGTTGCTGAAAGGATTCGAAAAATCATTTTCTCTGATTCCCATTTTACATTAACTTCCCACAATTAATGCCCCTTTCTTTAGCTTGCTTTTAGCTTTCAAAGGCTGCTCCTGCATGGAGTAAACCCTTACGCTTTGCTATGTAATCCTACTGAATCTTTTCATGCTTCTCTGAATACTTTTCCCTTTAGTGATACATCAGCTGGGTTCAATATAAACAGCCTTCAAGCCAAATATAAGATTTTGGCTTTCAGTGAGCTGGCTAGTCGGAGAGAATAGTAGAAACCTGTAAGAAAACCCACACAAACCTTTGTTCCTTAGCTTACAAGAGGTGTTTATGCCCAAACTGCAAGATAAAAACACCTAACTAATACCCAAATACACATACAAGCAGAAAAGAAAAAAAGGAGAGGAAAAGTTCAGAGCAGAGATCATGGCTACCTTTACTTTGGGTTACTAAAATTTTGCTATTACTAATCTTCATAAAAGGAACTACTCCTTCACTCACATTGGGCTCACAATTGTTCCACAGAGATGGCACTTCATTTGGAAGAAGAGAGAAAAAGCCACCGGACAAACAACTGACACATCAACGTTACCATGTGCACACAATTACGTTTTTAGATCTTATGGTTTTGCCTTATCCAGAAGTGCATGCACTAGATCCACCCTCCCATTCTTCTGCTGACATTTAACTCCTATTAACCATTTTCCAACTTGTCCACATCTATGTCCTTACTTACAAAAGGATCTCTTACAACAGAGGAGTGTTGGTGACAAAATAAACATCTGGTATTTTGGCTATGGTCATCAGAAAGTTAGTTACATTATAAATTAGTTATTAGTTACATTAGAATGTTAGTTTCACTATAAATTAATGTAACTGCATAGAGATAATCCAGAAATTTAAGGTGCTGAATTATGACATCTTGGATTTTCACATCACTCACAAAAAACCCCACATGTAGAAGTAAATCTACTGTAAGTATCTACACCTGTTACTATGAAAACCATGATACTCCAAAATATTTCTGCTTTCCTGAACAAGGCTTTCAAATATGCTCAAAAATAGAAATAAAGCAGAACATTTTACTGAAATTACTGCTCCATGAGCAGAGCAGGAATATTTCAGAGAGGGGGATGGGAAGGTGAAATTTGTTCAACAGAACAAATGGCAGATATGATTACATGTTCAAGAAGAATGTCACAGAAACAACATTAGCTGAAAGACAGGCATCACAGGATGCAGGATGCATAGAAAGCTTCCACTGATTTCAGCAATTTGAACAGAGAAAAACCAGACAAATTAGCTAAAAATCTGGCCTGCTTCAACAGCAGCCACATCAAAGGAGAGACAGGTAAACTAAGAGGCTTCTAAAAGCAGAATTTATTTTCTAAACAACATTCAAATCACGTACTGGGAAATGGCCCCTAACCCACAACAATTCCAAGAACAAGTTTTGTCTTGTTCAGAAGAACAACCTGACCTAAGTCAAAAATGCACAAAAAACCCCTTGACAACAGTTTAACAGTCATGAACCTGTCCTAGTCCTCAGCAGAATTCAGAGACATTGTTTATCTCAGAACAAAGAGTGCCACTCTGATCCTGCTGACAGCCATGCCATACAAAAAGAAAAAACAAAAAAAACACCCAAACTCAGAAACTCCATACTTGCCACCAAAATTCATACAAGAACAGAATTATGAAAGATGACACTGAAGAGCAGCCCTGAGAGTGTAATGAATCATTACCAAGCACAGAGACACAGGCAACTGCTCCTCTCAAGGGGAGCTGCATAAAAGAGTTCACTCACCAAAAACATGCTTGGACACCAAAATGAAGTGCTCAGGTGCTGCCTTAACCTCAAAATATACAAAACACTCAGATTACACAGTCAGGAAAGCAGAGGAAACTTAGGACGTTTTTGTCAGTTCTTTATTCTCCCACTGCAGTAGGAAATAAAAACAACAAACCACCATAGGAATATGGGCATTTATTTGGACATTGACCTCAGAATACTGGTAAAGTTTTCTTTCTATTCAACCTTATAGTTGACTTTAGAAATCATATGCATTTATTTAAGGTGTGCAAACTGTTAGTCTCCAAATAAAAGTTCAAGACAGTGGTTAAGAAATATGGTGCTACCAAGAGGGACAGAACTTTAAACTCAAAAATTTTACACAAAAAGAAATCAGTAGAAAAATACACTTGCAAAACGAGTACCAGTCCCTACCTTAGCCAAACCAAGAAAGCCAGAGGGAGACGGAGGAACAGAAATGCAAAGAGTCGACTTGGAAGACCTAGAAAACTTACACAAAATATATTTGCATAGTGTGTTATCCCACTAGAAACACTGCTTAACAAGCAGAGCAGCAGTCTGTAACGGATGAATGGTCTTCAAAAATTGCTTCTGTGAGGCACACAAGTGAAAGGAAAGAGAATTTTCTGCCTGGAAGGAAACAGCACGGGTCAGCATGCTGCAGCAGTCATCAGAAATCAGTACCTTTTTCTGGAGACTCGCATAAGTAACTCCCTGATCTGCCGCCTTATCGGCTATACAACTGGGAAAACAATGTTTAAATAACAGCTTTCATCCCTTATTTCCAAATATTGTCAATGAAAATGGAAGTGCTGAAAAGCATTTTGAGATCTTCCATGATTAAAAGGGCCACATAAATAATACATCTCTCCAGTATCTGAGAAAAAGAGGATCACAGAAGTGTGTTTCTTCTTGCTCTTTGGTCTGTACAGCAATTCCCTAAGCGTGCAGAGTGTACAGCTGAAAAGTATCTTCTTGAGTGACAATTAGTTAATGAATTATACTATGCAAAACACTTTCAATTCCTTCCTTAAATGCTAATGAAGTCATTCCCCATTATTAGCTAATATTAAAAGCCTACTGTTACATGAACATGTAATGAATGCTAAAGTATCAGCAAGGAAGTGATATTACATGCTTAAATTTCTTATACAGTATCTGTGTTCCTCTGGGTGCAGGCTATCATGTTCATCTTCTATAAATACCCATTCAAACTTTATCTGTTCTGGAGATGCTTTGTGCACGAGTTGGGGATGACTGAAGGCTTTGCACCTGTTTTTCACCATGTAGCAGGGATTTTGCTTTTGTAAAACTGAAGAGAATATTGCCATTGCCCCAGTCAGGCCCAGTCAAGTAGTACCACATTAGATATAGCAGACTAATTCGATTTTAAAAGGACTCGTAGTAGTGGTGGCATTATTTTTGCTGATTATCACTAGCATCAATGTAATTCTTACTATCATATAATATTATAACTGCCATTCAATAAATCACCACCTGTAGTCCCTGCAGGCAAATAATCACATAGAAAAAGGGGCGGGGGGGGGGAAGTGTTCTATAAAGCCTAAAGCTATTCAGAATTGCTTAAGAGAATTCCCTATTCAGGCCAAATACTTTGCTTGGAAAAGGCTTTGGTGTTTGCAAACATTATTAACTTGTAAATAAACAAGTATATGATAAAATGGGCTTATTTCACTGATAAAAAGCTGTAGTTCCCTTAGGCTTTACAGGCATGCTGTAATCATTTTATGTCTCTTTCCCAAGTCATACAGCTTCTATATTTATGCAGACTCCATTCACATCTCTTATCACGCTTTGACTCCACGAGACCTTACAAATAACAGTTACTTAAAATGCAGCAGTCTATTTTTGGTTTTGTGTGGTTTGTTTTTGGAGTTTTTTATATAAAGTGTTTCACATTATGCCTGCCTTTTAGAGTCTGAATTATTTTCACATGCTCCAATTCTTATATGCATTAACAAATCCTATTCACTTATTTTCTGCTTCCCATGCCTGAGCTCAAAAACATTAGCCCAATGCAGTAAAGCTGCCACCATCCAACTATTTTAAAACAAGAATAACACAAAAAAAAGGAAGGGTTTATGACTGAATTTCTCTGTAAGGCTACACACTGCAGTTTGTTCTTTCCTACATTTAAAATGCATTTTTGATATCCAGCTATCAACTTTTATGTCTCTTGCTAATGGCACCAGTACCTTATTGTCATGCAAACATATTGTTGTATCGATCCAACAATGAAAAGGAACCTCATAGGGACACAAGAAATCAGCCCAATTGAAACATAATGAGTAACTGGGAAAAAATATGCTTGGTAAAAAAAATGGGAAAGAAAAGGGACATAAATATGAAATTATTGCACTATTAAATAGAGCTTCTAAATCCTGCATGTCAGAAATAAATTTTCAGAAGATATAAAAACAGTGTCAAAGAATAAATCAAATATGAAATAGAGTCCATATCTACAGAAGGAGTGTATACAGTAAGATAACTCTGTTTTTGAGGAAAAAGAATGTGACAGAAAATCTTGACTCGTAAGAAACTTAAAAGGAAACAATTGTTTAACATTACTCACATCATGCATGTCAATTAAAAAGGCTCCCAATTAAACCACTAGGCAACAAATTTTGAGAGAAAACAAAGAGACTTTCTTCCTTACACTCCACATGCTCTGAATCATGCCAAAGCATACTGTGGAGCCTGAGAACAGAAATCAGATCAACCAAACACACTCAGCAAGGACACGATGTCTCCTGCAATTAAATGTAATAGCGCAAACATTGCTTTGTGCCCAGGGAACTCCTAATCAATGCTGAGCAACAAACACTGGGAGACTGTATCAAAAGATGATTACTCCACCTAATTTAGTCATTTCTTCTCAAGAATTCTTTACTGGAATGTTGCCAGCCATCTTATTTTAACAACAGACCTACATTCTTACAAGCTACATTGTAATACGCCACAGAGTTTTTTCTTCTTGAACAACAAGAGGTTTTTGCCCATCCTATAGAACTGGAACTGGCATCTGACAGTCACTATTCTAGTGTGAGCAACTATTTCTTTAATTTATTAGCAACACTAAACTCAAACAATCAATGCCATCTGTCATGTACCCCAGGAAAAAAATATTTCATATTTCATTAAAAATAATCACAAAAAATCCAGAGCTACTCATACTACTAGTTATGAGGAGTTTTTGCTAAACTTGAATGAAACATTCTTTTGTTTCTTTTTTTGTTATATGTTTTTTTCAGTGTATAATAGTGTTGTCTTGGAATTCACCAGCATCATACAGATATCAAGAACTTTCTGTGCCTCAAGTGGGCACCTTGGGAAAGTTGAAAGTAGCTGAGTCTGTCTGGCCTGACAGCACTTTCGCATTTACATCTCAGCAAACTGACCCTTAACGTCGAGAAGTTTTCTTGGTATACCTGCAGATAGACATTTTTGAAGGAGAAATACATTTTTACCTTCCACTTTGAATGGGCTAGAAAACAAAATCCAAGACAAATGTAGAGAGCTGCAGATCAGAAACATTAAGCAGAACTCTAGAAATTGTTTAAAATTAAAACTGAGAACCCAAGTGACTCATGAGATTGAACAAAGAACACAGGAATTGATGGAACATTTACGTACCTGAACTTAATTTAGTGAGTTTAGATATTACTTTTCTATGGCAAAAAGATATATATATTAGGCTACAGTCTTAGTCAAGGTTAGAGTTTTGCAATTATTTGCTTTCCCTTGCTTTGAAGTGTCAAAGTGCTGTTGAGCTTGTCCCCAAGGAATTCACTTCAGCTGAGCACAAAACTTACAAGTGTATATAATCTGTGTGCTCATGATTTTTGTAGCTCTTGGGGTTGACTAGCTGTCTAATAGGCAGCAGGCATTTCCACAGAACACCTTGTGAAGGATTCAATGACAGCTCACTTGATGAGCATCACAATTTTGACGCTTGTGTGGAGTTTATCTCACTCCTACCTACTAATGACCGACAAGTTAAGCCAAGATGCTGAACAGGAATCAATTTAAGGCTGCTGCTGAAGTAATAATATCCTTTACCAACATGATCCACAGTATTTTAAGTGAGGTTTCACATGTACTATAAACAGCATCATGGAAGGACCATTAATAAGCATCTGTGCTATTTTAAAACAACAGGTGGTGAGATCGTTTCACCAAAGTTATGTGCTCACCATATGTGTAAGTGGAAATACTGTAGGAGGTAGAAGGCAAATGAGTGAATAGTTAGCAAATATATATATTATATAATATATATAATTATATGGATATATTAAGATCTATATGATCTCATTAAAGCTGCAGCACATTTCACGGACTAGCTAACAGCTGCCAAAATAACTTCAATATACCTTTGAATCTTTTGGAATAGTTGCTAGAACAAAAATGTGACAAAAAGAAGCAGTCAGAGTAAGAGAAACTAAGATTGTATGTTGGCATTAGATCTATTTGCCTCTAATATCTGATGAACATCAGGACATGAGTGCAGAAAGGGATACAGAACTGTGCAGAGACCAGGCAGTTGCCATAAAGGCAGGTTAAATTCCTCATGAGTCCTGTAAAGCCAAAGAACAGCAATGCAGTCAATTTTTTAATTCATTTTAATAAAGGTTAGAAAACAAACTAAATTCTGCTAGAGAGAACTACACCCCAGCTGACATGGAAATTCTTCTACTGCAGCTCTTCCTCATAGTTCATGTTTTATACTTAGTCCAACCAGGGAAGAAGAGCAGAGATACCCAGGAATCCCTTTACAATCACAGAAATATGACTGGCTTAGAAATGCAGCATGTCTTCAGTATTTTAGGGAAGACAAAACCCACTATCATATCTTATTAGTTCTACCATAAGAATAAAAGGAAAAATAAAAGAAGTGTTTTGATCTGGCATTTGGCTGAGAGATTTTCGCCAACTGTCCTATGCGAGTCCATTTTGTGTCACTTTCTCCTCTGATATGATTATCTTTTGAGACTGGGATATATACTAGAAACATACAGTTCTTGTACAATCAGATCCTCTCTTTTATAATGTTGTCTTAATAAAGTAATTTTCTCAGAGTAGACAATATTAAGTCTCTGAAAGCTAATCTCTCTTTAATGACACATCATGAAAGCAATACATATAAACAGATCCATGCTTTTGCTGCTGTTTACATGCAGTTCCCTTCAAGGGAAAAGCTTCAACCAGCTTTCATTTGCAAGAAGCATACATGAACTCTGCATTTCTATCTCTATATTTCATATTAAACTCAGGGCCTCATTATCCAGGTTGTGAAGTGCTGACTTACTTGAATGTGTCAAATTCAAAATAAGATTATCAATACCTGGTTTGTTGCCACCACTAATATACTCTAAATGGATAAAACTCTCAGCTCTCTTTAATGATTGCTACCTTTGCAGTTTAGTGGGCACTCACATTAAGATCCTCTATTGACAATTAGTCCAATATGGAATCCATCTGCATAGTAGGAGACAAAGTTTCAGTTTGTGCCTGACATTTATTTTCAAAAATCAATTTTTTTCTCTCCCAGAAACATGAGCTATTGCACATGAAGGACATGCATTTTGAAAGTGTGAATGCATTTCTTCTTCAAAATAAAAATGGTATGTTGAAATACTCTTGATTGTTTGCACATGCTAAAGTTTTAAGTTCATTGTGTAATATCTATCCCCTTTTACCCTGCTCAAGCCTTTTTAAATAGAATTCTTAAATTGGAAAAAATAATCCATCTGAAAGCCCAGTAACAACATAAGTAAAAAATGACCTGCTAGCTCTGAGACATGGTTATTTCAGTTAGTTCAAACAGCACTTGATAACACAATTTTTAAAATTCTCATAATAACAGAAAATATATTCAGTTGAAGTGTTTCATCTTAGCCCTTGGAAAGGACCAGAAGTGAAATCAAACCTCTGCAACTTCAAGTGCATTCAAGGTCACTGGGTTTTCCAGTTTGTTCTACTAAGGAAACAAGCCTTTTGCAAACATACCCATCTGGTCCCCACTAATAAAATTGGGTAAATGAACCTGCTGGTTCAAAGGCTGACAGCAGCCTAGAAACCTCAAAGATAATTAAGCTCTTACATATCTGAAGAACAAACCCAGATGAAGTATTCCAAAATAGGAGAACCTCTGAGGAAAAAGACAACTAAATCTCAGCTGCTCCCCAGTCTGTCTGGCACCAACCAGCTGGCCAACTAGGCTGTTCTTCCAGCCAGTGGTGCTGCTGCCCCAGATCAGCCGCAATAAAGATGCTCTCCTTTGGCTGGCAGAAGTATGGAAAGTTACAGTAACAGAAGGAGCAAGAGCTCTGGGAAAGAAATCTGTAGGCAGTGGATTTACACCAGTTATACCACTGAACTATACTCACATTGATAATTAGATGTACTTTTTCTTCTATGGCCACGCACGCATTACATCACCTGCCTTTAGAGTACACAGGATAAAAGCAATTCAAGTTTGCAGTGGGGCTCTTGATCAACCACTGCTTCATCTCTGCTACCATATTTTTAAAAATAAAGTTATTTTTTTGAGAATGAAGAGTCTTGAGAAATCAGGTTTGCCAGGAAGCATGAAGAGGTAAATTTGCTGTGATAACATTGTGCCAACATTAGTGAGTAGTCATACTACACAGAGCTTGTAACAACTGCCTGGGGGGCCATTATTTGATTTCTTCACTCCGGTGAAGAAACTAGCATCTGAACTCAGCTACATGGTTTCTTTTTCCAACTAAATGCAACTAGAGAAGAACACAGCAGCTCTGAAACTGTCAGCCATGCTTAATTCTAGAAAGGAAAAAGCAACAGAAATGTCCTAACCAATGCTTCAAAGTTTTTACAGGGACAAAATAAATGCGTGGTCGATTAATGACACAGGTTTGACAAAACTTTGTTGGTTTTTTTCCTAGTATACATTGCATGTGCCACAACTTACTTAAAGCCTATACAGGATCATAGTTAATGACCATGCTTTGGAGAAAAGATTTGTGTGTTGGACTGATTTCTGACTCTGCAGTTCATCACTCGCTCTTTGTTTCAGCCTTGTGAAAGCTCAATTGGTTTTTTATACACATTTTCGGTCTCTGTAGCTGTCATTTGCCTTCTGCATACCCAGCAACAGTACAGACTGCATTTAAATATCTTCCCAGAAACAATGACAACAAATAAAGCAACTCCCTGTTACGTCCCTAAGGATTAATTGTGTCACTCTAGCACCATGACCAGAGGCTTCAACCACAACCGTCTGAGCTTCTGTGAACCCTTGGGTAACAGGATCCTCGAAGATGAACATACAGGTAAATAGACATTGAATAAAATAACCTTCAGCTTCCAGTATCCTGCTTCCTTTTCATTCAGAACAGATTAATTCCCAACTCTTTACTTCTCAGAGACACAGTAATTTCTTCCATTTCCAAACCACACAGAGCCATTAACTGTTGCATACGCAGATAGTGCCTATTCTAATGAGCTATCTCTGCATGCCAACCTCCTGTATTGCTATACCGGCTTTAGGGCAAGTTTTCTTTTTAAAAGCAGAACAAACAAAAACTAAAAACAAACCAATCAACAAAAAATAAAACCAAACCAAAACAACCCAACAAAAACCGCCAGTGTATCAGGCACAGAAATAGGTCAGGCAAATTTTTTTACCTTCTCAATTCCAAAATAACGTTCATTTGATGTTAAGACCTATCTACACACCACAATGTGCAATGTTAACAGCCAAGCTACAATATGCATACGTTCTTTTTTCTGCTTCTACAGGTGATTTGATAGAACAGCAATTCACTAATTCTTCCATTAACAAACAAATGCATTTGAATTTTGCTGCTATTTTGTTTGTCGGGAACCTTAGGCTAGATACAAATGAATAAAGGGAAAAAACCACGCAAGTCTTGGAAAAAGACGACAGAATCCATTTTGGTGTAAGAGCCGGTTCCCCAACTTCTACACTCTTTAGTTTCCTGTGAAGCGACTTCCAAAGCCAGGAATGTGCATGAAATGACATCTTTTTTTTGCTTCTGTTCCCCTGAAGCCCTTCTGCCCTAAGATGTCTTCCCCGTCCCTTGAGGAACGCCGGGGCAGCGCGGGGCGCATTCCCGCACCTGTCGCAGCCCTGCCGCTCCCGCCCCCGTCCTGGGCTACGCCACCGACAGGGTGCCCCGACACGGGCACGGACAGCAGCCCGAGCGGGGGCTGGCACCGAGCCACCGCACATCCTGGCCATGGAAGATAAAACGCACCACTGTGGCGCTTCAGAGAGCGCAGCCTTGCCGCTTTTGGAGGGAACCGCGGCAGAAAAGAGGACAGGGAAAGAGAAGGAAGCTACTAGCCCCAGCACCGCTCCAGGGCGGCCGGCAGAACCGGCGCGGGGGGCTCGCAGCGGCAGCGCCGCGCTCCCCCGGCCGGGCAGCGCCGCAGCGCTCGCCCCCGCACTCGGCAGCTCCCGCTCACCTTTCAGCGACCGGCTCAGCGCATCTTCCTCCCTCCCTCCTTCTCTCCCGCAGCGGCTGCTGGTGGCGGCCCAGAGCCCCCGGGCTCGGCGGGTGCCCAGCGCTGTTCCTCCCTCAGCCGGCGGCAGCTCCCGCTGTCACTTCACCCTCACATCCCGCCGCCGGCGGCGGCAGCTGCTGCTCCTAAATTCACGGCGCTCCGGCGGCATGAAGTCATCCTCCCCGCCCCCTCCGCGGGCCGCCGCACTCCGCTCCCGCCGCGGAGGGGGAGACGGCCTCGCCGCCCGGCGGTCCGAGCCCCGCGGGGCCCTGGCGCTCCACCCGCCCCGGAGGGTCCGCCGCTCCCGCGGGAGCACCCGTGCCCGACTGCCCGGGAGCCTGCGAGGGGCGGTACTGTCTCCCGGGTGCGGTGGCGGTCCGGGGGACCCTCCCCAGGCACGGCGGCGGGATGGGCCGCTCCGCCCCGCGCCTGCCGTGCCCTCTCGGGGGACTCCCCTCCGCGGCAGCGGGCAGCGCGGCGCTCCCGCCCGGCTGTGGGGCTCCGCGCCCCGCTCCGGCCCCAGGCTCGGCACGGCCCGGCGTGTGGGGCTCCGCGCCCCGCTCCGGCCCCAGGCTCGGCACGGCCCGGCGTGTGGGGCTCCGCGCCCCGCTCCGGCCCCAGGCTCGGCACGGCCCGGCGTGTGGGGCTGCGCGCCCCGCTCCGGCCCCGGTGTCGGCACCGCCCGGCCGTGCCGCGCTGAGCGGCGGGGAACGCGAGGGGGCAGCTACCGCCGCGCTGCAAGGCCGGAGCCAAGGGAGAGCGTCCCCGGGCAGAGCTCTCTGTGTATCTGGGTCTCGCCGTTTGAAGGAAAAGGCGCTGTAATCGCTCGGGCTCGTGGGTGGCTCCCTGTTCCCACTCTCACCTCCCGGCCTCAGGACGCCCAAGCGTCGTGCCCTAAAAAATGCAGCGCTTCCTGGGATGCAGGAGAGCTCCCCTGGCAGTGGCTCCTGCTCTGTGCCTGGAAGGGGGAGCAGGGGACAGGCACTGTGCTGTGCTCAAGGTCACCTGGGCAAACTTCCCCCTTACCAAGGGCGTCCTGACATTTCTGAGACCCAACAGTAGGCAGCATGTCTATTTTTGTTACTTACAGAGAGCTGTGCACATACTGAGTGACCGACAGGCTTGTAAGGAAGGCTGGATTCCTATCACAGTTTACAATTCCATGACCCATCCCATGTGCACAACAAGCCCAGCTATGTTGGTGCATAAATGACACCAGGCAGTGTAGTGTGGATGTCACCAAATGCATGTCACCAGTGCATGCCAAATCATTGTAGTCTGAGAGCTCTTCATATCTTACCAGCAAGGCAGGGTTGTGTCTGGTCGAGAGAAGCTGTGCTGGATGAGCTCCCAGGAAAAACAAACACCGGAGTTTCCCAGGTGCTGCACCTGCTCAGTTGACCCAGTGGTCAAGTGGTGCCTCAGCAAGGTTTAGGAGTGGACTCATGCTGGAAATGTTGACGATCTCCATTTTGGTAAGGTCTGAAACATGAAGAGCTGCTTCAGTGGCCTGTATATAGGTAGGAAGATTGTCTGTAGTGGTAGAGGAAAACAGCAAAGAGAAATCTCATTAAGGTAAAGTTCTTAGTCTGTCAGATAAAATATAAAAGCTCTGAACCTCAGTTCCCTTTTGGAAATTCATTGTCTTTTTTTTAAGGTGGTTATGGTATGGCTTTTCACCTGTGCAGTTCTACAGTTGCTCTGTTTTGTGCTGCTCCTGTTTACTCCCTGCCTTGAACCTCTTCTGTTGATTGGCATTGCAGACCTAAATGTGCAGCGCCGGCAGCATCTCAGCCGTGTTACTTAATCTCAGCTGATAGTGTGTTAGCTGCTGACACTGTGTTTGGAGGCTCATCTCCACATGCACAGAGGAGTTGAGGGGCACTTGGGCAGGTGGGGGACCCAGGTCAGGCAAAGGGAGCCCATTCCCAGCCCCTCCCAGGGAAGCCTCAGTTCCCATGGAGGCGGGGGACACACCCAGCACTCAACCAAAATCTTCTGTGTGGGTGTTACTGCCTGGGGTTACGCGACACGCTGTGGAATGGATAATGGAGCAGTTTGGGATTAAGATTTATGAGATGTTTAGGGCAAGAACCAAAGATGGGGAAAGGAAGGGATCAAGGTGATATGGGAATGAGCACATGTGAGAAAGTATGGGATGAGGAGGTAAATAGGGCTAGTCTGGGGTAAACAAATTGCTGGTGAGACTGCTTGTCTGGCTATGCCCTGCACCTGATCAGTGCAGTCTCTCCTAGACTAGACTGTGTTTCTAAACCTTACTGTGTGAGAGGTCTCCCTGTGCTATATGTGTGCCCTGCATGGGTGTAAGTGCCAGCAGCAGGAGTCACACCTCGGGTTACAGGGACTCATGCCAGAGAGGAGGGCTGGATTTCACCGTTCATGCCATCTGTGTTTGAGTGAGTGCTTCTGTCTATGTTGATCTGTGTGGTTGGCCTTGGGCTTATTTATATATATGTATTTGTGTGTACATACTTTCTGTGTGTGTATGGCTGTTAGGAGTATGTGTTCAGACTTGCTGCTTACTAGGCCTAGGAAAACGTTGCTATGGCAGCCTCCCTTCGATTGGACTATATTGTTCAGCAACTCAATGCAATTCACTAAATGATTAGCATACTAGAAAATCCTAGATCTGTGCAAAAGCGGGAATTATTAGTATTTAATTTTTATTATTTCCTTGGTAGCAGTAAATTCCAGAGTGAAGAGAAGCAAAATGCTCTTGGCCCAAGGGTTTTAATTAGTATTATTCAATATACATGAGTGCGAAAACAAGGCAAAGAGGGAGACACCTATAGGATTTTATTTTAGTAGAAAAATCACATAGATATTCATCATTTAGCAACATTCAAAAGCCTCTTTTAGTCGGAGGATATAATCTTTGATTTAGCAATCATGGGTTCAAACAGTTTAAAATGAATGTCAATATAAATTGATTGAAATGTAAGCATTTCAGCTTTAAAAAGTGTGCTGTAGGGAAAATAAAAGGAAATAAAGAGCTCTCGTGAATATCTGAATATGGGGTAAGTCTGGAAATGTCTAGTAACTGAGAAGATTGTATAAGGAAGACTGTTTGTTTGCAAAGGGAGTGACTTCAAAGAGGATTACAGAAGTGTTAGGAGAAAATTGTGTCTTAGAGGTTAGAAACAGCAAGGATGAGTTTTTCAACATTCAAATTGAATTAGATTGTTAAAATAAATAATAAACAGCAAAAGGTGCATTGTAAAAATGTAAAGAAATCACGAAATGAAGAAGTTGAGCTCTTTATTTAAGTGAGAAAGGGGTGAAAAATCAAGGCTCTCTTACTCAAACTGAGTACTGGCTTTCCTGATAATTGCTGACTGGAGTAAAAGGTGAAGCAAAAGAAAAACAATGAAGGGGAATAAATGAATCTATAGAAATGGATGTTACTATTTTCACAGGGAGATTAAAATCAAGAGTTGTTCAAGTCAGAGGAATAAAGCTCCATCTAAATTTGTGAAGTCAGAGGTGCTGCCCCATTCTTGGAGATTGTCAGGTAGTACCTGTATTTATGAAATAAAAAGAGACACAGGAATTTACAGTTACATGGCTTAATTGGTGATTGCATGCAACAGCACAGCCAGTAGTACAAGAACGTAAGAGACAAGGACCACTGCACACAGGCTTCTTTAAACTTTATACTCCTGAAACCAGAGAAAATTGGTTGTCCTGAGTATAAAAAAAGAACTCTAATCTCCCATGCACTTTTATTTCTGCCTAAATAGCCTAAATAGCCTACTTCTTATGGACCTGCTTGTGTGGCAATTATTTATGGTAAGTTATATTCATGTCTTGCAAAATTTGGATTCTTTGGGAGTTTCTGCAGTGCAAGCCAATGTGCTGTTTCCTGAAGATCAATAGAATATACTGCCAGTGTTATAAACAGCTATTTTAACTGTTATAACCAGCTTTTTTGTCACTTTGCCAGAAGCTTTTTGTTTCCTTTTAATATTAAACTGAGTACACTAATATTAAACTAATGTACACTTTAATAATAGTGTTTTTCTGAATATCCTCAGACTGCATTTAAATAAAAGCAAGACAATGAAAAAGCAGTTATTATCAATTTTTGCATTTTTAAACAGATGTAGGAAAAAAATTTACATAAATATTCAAAAAATGATTGAAAAAAATTGTCTCGTGTCAACAGCAGTGTAGCTTAAGATACTGAGCATTATTTTATGGTTCCCATGGAGAATATAGTAGAGTATAGTAGAGTACAGTAATATTCCTACTGGATATCAAAACAGTCTTACTCATGTTGAAATATAATGTAGGAGTGCACCATAAGAACCCTTAGTTACACCCCTTAATAAGTTAATATCCAGCTGATCCATCTGTTTATTTGAATTAATTTCAGGTCCCACAAATAAAATTATGCACAAAATAAAACTTGCTATAGGCTTTCTACTGAGAAAAGACAGTATTTAAAAATCTTGATATTATAAGCATGGTGTCTGCAGATATTTTTTAAAAGCAAATAGATTAAGCTGTTTTTCCATGACCAGTTTCACTTACTCTTCTTTTCTTTATTTATTTTTTCTTTCCATTATGGCTTTATAAGCAGTTGAGTAAATTGAGTAAGTTAACACATTTTTTCAGTTGGTTGGGGTGTAATATATATGCCAAAAACAGTGATTCAAAAGTATTGTGATGAAGAAGAATATTGCAAGATGAACTGCAATGTCAGCAATACTCAAATAGACTTCTTTATAACTGAATCATTATCAAGAAAACATTTTTTAAAGGAGTTCTCTATTTCTCCAATAATTTCCAAACCATTTGTAAGGGAATAATTTTTAAAGTAAATTCTGGTTGATCATTTAACAGCTAATAAAAGAATATGAATTAAAAAGCATTCAGTATATTATTTTCTAATTCTCAGCAATAGTAAATTTAAAGTAATATGATCTGGTTGTACGTAGTTTAGAATAACCAAATTCTGGATGCAGTCAGTCTCTGCCAATGTTTCTCAGTATCCTCCTCTTAATGCTAGTTGCTTATTTTCTTAGACTCAAACTTTCAAGGCAGGGACTGTCAAAGATTCGGTTTGTACAACATTGTTAGGCATGAGCAAAATCCATTGATAATAATTTATGGCACTTGACAATACTGTGAACTTTTGACTTGGATGCACAGGGCTCAGCTGCACCCTAAGTTACAAGTTTCTTCAGCTGACAGCAATGGTAGCTGTGTGTGCACAGGGGCAGAGCCTGGCCCTTGGCCTCCTTGACGTCAGTAGGAACAGATGTGTTCTCCTTTCTTTTCTCTTGGGGCTTCCAGCATTGTCTTATTACAAAGCAGTCTGAATTTCTTAATGCTTTAAATTGAAACCTGCTTGGGTTTTCTAATTTTCCACTGCCAGCTTCATTGCTTGCCTATATGTTCTCTGAAGTTGGTAGGAATAATAGTCCCATCATAGCATTTTCTATGCTTAAAAATACATTACTAGAATTGTAGTATAAAGCATCCCTCCAAGTGGGAAAAATAACTTTTAACAAAATAATGTTGCTGTAATGCATATGCCATAAGGGGAGAAATTAAGACATTAATCAATCTCAATCCTGGTATTAGCTACAATATTTTCTGAGTTCTTGACTTGTCAGCCTCTGTTTTCTCACATTTTTTGAAGTAGTATATGAAATCTGTGATTTTTTTAAAGAAAAAAAATAGTGTCATGACAATTCTGATACCTACATAGATCTTCAATATGTTAACTTCCGTGAATGGATATCTAGTGACCCGGTGTAAAGTTGTCCTTGCCCATGACAGGGGGTGTGGATTAGGTGATCTATAAAGGCCCATTCTAACAAAAAAAATTCTATGATTCTATGATATTAAAGTAAGATGTAGCACTTTAACTTTTGCTTCCATAACTGTTTGTCAACAGTACAAAAACAAAAATGGGAGAATCCTGACATTTGTTGTTCATGTCCTCTTCTAACTCTGTCTTTGCATCCTACTGGATCTTCAACCTAATTCCCATCTGCAGGTTTCTTATATCAGCCTATTTCTTTGACTGTTTAATACAAATTTTAAATTCTGTAACATTTTAATCCTGATTTCAGATTTCTTCTCTTCCCTGTTTTTTTTGGTGGAGGAACCCATTTAAGATGGGTCCATGAGTCCAGGTGCATATTGTTATGTAAAAGTCATTAAAAAGAGATTTGTCCAAAAGATTGTCTTCTCTTCATTTACTATGCAGCAGAGAGCCTCTTGCAACACATATCTTTAACTAAAAAGAAGAAAAATAAGAAGATTGCTACCAAAATTTGCAGTGCACAACAAGAAAGAGAGGCAAAGACCATGAGAGCTGCCAAAACTCGGTGCCTTTGCAGATGCAGAAAATTTGACAGCAAAAATGTGTCGCAGTGCTTTTGTATATCTTTGATTATTATTCACTGCCAAAACAATAAAAACCAGCCAAGAAACATGAGAATCCTGTCCATCTGACCAGAGAAAATATATATTTTCCTAATTCCAGATCTAGCACATCCCATTTCACAGTAATGTCTCAGCACCCATAAACTTTGCCTAAAGCAATTTCTAAAACTGAGGACTGCTTGTTTTCATTCTGTATGTTAGGTTTGCTTCCCATTTCCCTTTCTGTATCCCTTTCTGTTTAATATTCTTGGGGGAAAAAAAATCAGTTCAGAATTAAATAAAAACCCCAATGATTTTGGATGGTAACTAATCTTAGTTGGCTAAAAGAAAGAAGCTTGTGGGTTGCTTGTAGTTTTTCAAATGTTGGTGAGTAGGTGGCATTTAAACATATCCAGCTCTCCTGGGTTTCAAGGCATTTATAGTTCTCAGTTGATTCTTTGGGTACCATCTTTTGAAACTTTTGATTAGGTCTGTCCTTCTGCCTTTTCTTGTACAAGGGTAATTTTCCTGACTTTAGTGCAGTCAGGACAAAATTGGACATGTGGAGTTCAAGATTTTATCAGTTAAGTCAGCTGCCTGTTTTCTGAGAAATCTTCTCTCAGTTGTACAGGTGTGTATGTTTTGTGATTTTTTTTCTTCCCTATAGACTAAAAAGAAGAAAATTCATTAATAATTGCTGTGCCAAAAGCTGTGTTTGATGGCTTTGCTAAAGCAGTTGGGGTGTTGGAGCTTTCTTCTTAAAAATAAATTTCCCAAACCAAGTGTTATTGTATCAGTGCTAGCGAATATTCTTTTCCAAAACATAATTGTATAAAAACTAATTGACTTGTAATTTGTTTTGGTTTAATTTTGTTATTTCATTTCTGAGTGTGTGTTAGAGAATTCTGTAACTGCTACTTCTGCTGCCCACTCACAAGCTTGATGCCTATATAGAAATCCCACTTTCAAATCACTCTTCTGTTATGATCGTGGATTTCTTTGAGTCTGTTTATGTTCCTAGAGCAAACTGTGTCAGACATGAAAGAGAAGAAAGAACAGTTTTTGGAGACTACTTTCTCAACAGTGGGCTAGTGGGACATTGTTTTGTGTTATGAGGGGGAAAACAGATGCTGGAAAAGTAGACCATTTCAGCAAGAGCTGTATGGAAGATACAACTGTCACAAAATTCTTCTGCAAGGACATTTTTTTCCAGTCAAGACAGAAAGAAAGGATTACCAAGGAACAATTTGTAAGAGAAGTAGTAGGTGTTTTAATGAGCTCAGATATTAGTATTGTGATAAACAGGGGAATAAAATGTTTCTATCAGTGGAGCATTGACATTTTATAATGTGTGGAATTTCATTGTACTTGTAGAGTGATGAACACTCAGACAGATAAAATTATATGAAATGTCCCTTGGATCCAATGGTAATATCAAATTGCATAATATGGGAGCAGGAGAGCATGCTCCACCTGAGAACTGCTGCTGGACAGTGTATGCCAGCTATCTCAAGGCAATAAAAGATTATTAAGTGGATAAGTAGCTGACTAGCAGACTTGTAACTTTCAATTTGTAGGGCAAATTTTTTTTTCCTAATCTGATCTCTGATGCTGATGCCCAAAGATATAGTTTTATTCACTTCAGTTTTATGAGCAACAACAATTTTTATCATCCTTTGCATATGAAGCTACAGATGTAGGAATACACAGAAATGCATGCTGCAATCAAAGTTATGGGATAGAAAGTTCATTGTTGTAACAGTGTTATGACTTTGTAGGGCATGTGGCAAAGCCAAAAAAAAAAGGATATTGTGGTAATTCATAAGAACATAAATGAGGTTTCTGGTTGCATAGCAAGATAGAAAACAGAAACTTGAAGGACATTTTAGAAATGTTTTGAAGACAGACCATGGCTGAAATAAAATCTGAAAGGACAGCAGAAGAAGAGTAAGGACACAACTCAGAGAAGGCGAAGACAGGAGCTAAGAAAACTAATTTGAAGGCCGCCCTAAAAGAAGTGGGAAGAGACCAAGGATGCTGTTTCACACAAATGAAGGAAGAACAAGATTCCACAGTAAACAAGTTAAAAATCAGTGGGAATAAGGTAGTGCTCCTGGTTCTGATATTTTGGTAGAATGGTGGTAGGAAAGAGAAGAAGCTTGTTTTTTCTTGCTTTTCCCTTCCTTCCCCCTGTAAAAATTTCCTTCTTTTGGTTTCTTAATACAGCTACTGCATAAATATTGTCCATTTTTTTAGTTTTCTCTAGAATATGAGTGGATATATTGCTCTATATTGCAGCGCTTTCCAGCTGAAAATTGTCCTTATATAGGGAATATAGAGACTATTTTTGCAGTTATTTATATTTCAAATGTCTCTAAGAAACTTTTATTATGATCTTCCATTTAATTATTGTAAAAACCCTTTTCTAAGTGAAAACTACATCCAAAATGTAACATACTTACGTAGTATGGGCTTGATGATCTTATGAAATGTAAATATAATTATCAAGGAGTAAGACCTTAAAGAAAATCCTTTTACAAACAGCCACAACAACATTTCTGTGTCTTACGTGTTTGATGCTGGTTTTCTGTAAATTTTCTGCACAGATAATGTTCTTATGTTAATTTTGCAGCTACAAGAATCTTCATTAAACCAGCTCATTAAATGTAGTTTTTATTTTAAAAGAGACAAAATTAAAAGACTTGTCTATCAACTTTTTTATTCATAGATTTGTCATTATTGCTGCATCTTCATTGAGAAGGAACTCTGCTGGGCAAACGCTGAGATACTATCTAAAACTCTGGATAGGCAATGTGAGTAGCAAATCTATAGAAATAAAACTAGAACTTTCATTCCCTGGTATGCAGTAAAGTTCTCAAAGGAAGTCTGGACCCCACAATGTTTTGGATGTTGTACCTATGCATAATGATAAAAATGGCATCCATGTCACCTAGATTCTGCCTTGCCTTGACTCTCAGAATTTAAATTTTTCTCAAGTCCAATTTGGAGTGGCTCTCCAGAGAACATTTAATCTCTTTTGTTTTCCTTAAAATTCCTTGTATAGCTAAAATTAGGACATGGATATACTGACTGTATGGATAGACTGAGCATGGAAATCCTTGCCTCTTGCCTAAGCCTTATGCAGTCTGCAGTTTGTGCCTGCTTGCTTAGAGTAATTCTGCCTTGAAGCCTGGAGAGCAGTTAACTGGTGCTGACAGCACTGCCATCCCTAAAAAGTGTGGCATGGAACTCACCTCATGCAGCCCTACAAAGGCATCAGTGTATAAATGGTGTCTATAGGGGTGTATATCTCAGGTATCTCATAGTCTGAATCATTAATTCACAGAGAGGTAGAAGAAAGAGAAAAGGAGTCTTTCATTTTTGCTTTACCAGTGGAGAAATGGAGCACATTAAAATATGAGCAAGGTTTGGAATCTGCTGAATAAGGCTGCTTCAGCTTGCCATTCTGGGTAGGTACGATGTCTGCATGGGAATTTAAAGCTTTTCCTAATGTTTCCTCAAAGCTTCACCAAATAGAAAATAATGACAGTGCCAAAATTCATCCATGTGTGCCTGTCTCTGTCAGGCTACCATTGACTTTTCATTATTCCAGTTCTAAATTGAATACAGCCTCCGGGAAGGAAATATTTATGTAAGAGGGTGACAGTGAAAGAATCTCTGTCCTAATCCTGCACATGAAAAACAAGCCTTGGAACCAGCACGCCTTCAGCTATTTAAATGTAGCCATTCTTCCCCTTCAGGAGATGTTTTTTCCTGCAAGCCACCAGGGAGCTTTATCTTTTTTCCTTTGTCACAGAATAATTTTGGATGAGGAAAATAAAACTCAGCAAGTAAAAGTCTTGATAGAATTAATGTTCTGCAGTATTTTTGTGCTTGTATAGGTGAAAAATCTCTAACGCATATTTGTGTAGGGAGCATTCCCTAACAAAATTATTTTTCCTCTATTGCTTGGTTTCTCTTCTTCCATTTCTCTCTTTATTTAGTGTTTGGAGAAATAGTCTTTTGAGAAGGGTGTTTATACTGATTTTATAGGGAAGACTTAGCCTCTTTCAATTATGCCAATGACATAAAATAAAGAGATTCAGAGGACCAGTATTTTTTAGGCTATGTTGAATTCATTTATCATGTGTCATAAGCATCATTTTATGGATGTCTGATATCTCAAATTATGTTGATTTGAAGCAGCACAACATTTGAGACCTCTTACTAGTTCTAGAATAGGTAGCTGCTGGATGTGGCTATTCAAATCTACATTATGTGAAAAACATCATGGAAGAATGAATGTTTAATTACAAAGGATACTGAAAATAATCCAGACGACTGTTAAAAATCAGAAATACAGCTTGTGCACTTAATCACACAAAAGCTAAGTTCATCACTTATTCAGCATTCTTTGTGTCTAACAATGCAATGGGAAAACAAAGGCATGTTTTTTCTCCTAGAATGGACTGGGCAGCTCTGTTTCTTGGCTCCCTTGTTTGATTTACAATATATGTATTGTCTGAACACTTTGCATGAATATTTTTTGCAGTGGATGCCTTGTCTGTCTTGGAACTCTCTAGCTCCAGTGCTTTAATATTCTGAAGCTTTTATATGCATCGAAATCTATATTTTATTGGCAACTTTCATATCTAAGCCTCAGGAGAAGAGGCAAAATAATTGTGAAAACCAGACCTTGTTGTCTGTGAGAAACATGCACTATAAATTCACACACACACACACATATGCAATGCAGGGTATGAATTTTATGGGTAAAGATTTTTTTTACCCTGGAACATCTAGTAAAGTAAGAAAAGCTGCATTATCCATTTTTTAAAAAAGAAAAAATTCTAACTGTTGTAAATAAAGTTTCAAGAGTGGTCATAATTATGGGGATAAGTAAAAGGTTTTTATTAATGATCATATGATAATCAAATGGTAATTAATTGATGATTGAATGAAAAATGGTGATAAAGAAATAGCTTAATGTTATTAAACCATGATGTTAAACTGATAGAGAATTATTTAAATGTTCATTGAAATGATAGTTTAGATGGTGATTAGACGTTAATTTAGACAACAATTTAGACAGTAGTCAAACATTGTTACTTACCACACTTCTAATAATTAAGCTACAGCTGGATATATGTAAAGGACTTTAGCCTACAATATATTTGAGGCCTAATGTGAGGTATTACTTCCCTTGTTATAGTTATCAGATGCTGGGACCTTGAGCAGAGGCCCTGCTGACGGAAGGTTGAGGTGGCTGCTGTGCCACCAGCAGTGCTGCAGGAGAAGACAGTGGGGTTGGTGGGCCATGTGTTTTCAGAGTGTAAAGTGACTGACCCCAGGCAGCCCCCTCCCTGGGTGCAGGCACAGCTGCGTGGCTGCAGCAGTTTTAGTTCTGTCCAGCCTCAGCTTGGGCTCCTGATGAGACATGGTCTGGACTCCTTTGTTCCTGAGAAGGTGCAGCCCAGCACAGAGCTCACAGACTGGCCAGCAGGGCTGGTTCCAGTCCAGGCACACCAGTTGGTGATGCTGGAACCATGGTGCTCTATAGTAAAGGCAGAGCAACGCCAACAATGGAAACAAAGTGTTGTATCTGACTCTATAGATATCAGAATTAATTAATGACTTTATTATACTATATTATTCTATATTATGTTACACTATATTACATTACATCTAAACTGAATCTGCCAAGCACTCAACTGCCCAGAATCTTGAGACTGTCTGCTGACAGTCCCGACACACACACACTGGCCCTGATAGGCCAAGGAAACAAAACACCATCACTTTGAGGAGGCAATCTCCATATTGCATTCTACTTTGGCACAACACAGGTGTAGCAAATGAAATAAGAATTGTTTTGATCATTCTTATGTCTGCTTCTCTCACTGCTTCTCTCAGGTTCAGAGAATGTGAATCCCACAGTGCTCTTCACCCCTGCAGGGAGTGCGTTCATCACACCAACTTGTTCTTCAGAGAGCACAATGAGAAGCAGCAGCAAAGAGAATGAGGAAAGAGGCTGCGAGGTCTTCTCTGGAGTTACGAAAACCTGCCTGGATGCAATCCTGCTTCAGATGACTTTGCTTTAACTGGGTGTGTAACCAGACAACCTCCAGAGCTCTCTTTCAACCCCAGCCATTCTATGATACTTGAGTTTTGACTCCCCTGGAAATGCCTGTTTTGAGCACAGCAAAACATTTTGCACGCACTTTGGGTTTGGTTCCTTCCTTTTTTTTTTCAGTAAGTTGAAAAATTAGAATGGCATACATAAATTGAACCTTTTTAAAGACTGTATAAAAGCAAAAGAGAGAAAGAATACAGCTGACCTAACAATGCAAGAATGCTGGGGGTTTTGTAAAAAGATCAGGTTATGACTGGTCCTAGGACTCGAATACAAAGAACTGATTTTTATCAGTCATTTAAATTTGCCAAGCAAACTAAATTTGTCAACCCACATGAAAACCTATTGAACAAAGTTAAATTCTTGATAGCATGAGCGTGAGAGAATACAAAGAAAAAGAAAAAAAAAAGAAACCCAAAACAAACCCCAAGCCAATTTCCAATTCAGAAAATAGAATCTGCAACTAAAAGAAGAAGCAAAGGCTAAATTTGGAATCCATGAAAGCTGTGTTGCCAAAATCACACCAGTCAACATGAGATCATCCAATGCTAATGTCTGTAATATGGTAGTGTAACTACAAAGGACTGCTCAAACTGCAGGAGTCAGGAGAATATATCTATATACCATACACAAAAGAGGACCCTCCAGCTCATAAGAAACCATGGAAAAAATAACATCAGTACAGCAAAATTTTGTGTTATTCCTAGTCAATTATTAATGCATATATTTGCAAACTATACTCACCCGTTATATGTCCCTCACTGTGTTTAATAATCCTTAATCTGTTGATAAAATTTAGTTTTGTCTTTCTTTGTCTATATGCATGTGGTATTTTCTAATATATACCATGTGAAAATTTTAGAAAACACAACCAAAGTTCATTAATGTGGAAAAGTGATGCTAAGACATCCTTAGTAATTTGCTTGCAAATGTATTAAATGAAAATTTATAAATGTTATAAAGCTAATATGGCATGATGCTAACTGTTTTTATTTATTAATTAACAACAAAAAAATCCTCCATTAATTATTTTGTGGTGAAACATATCCTAACTTTACTGTTATGCTTCTCGTCCTTATGCCTGTGTGTCTCTATCAGGAAATAAAAAACACTTATTTGGACTCTCCAGGCCTTGGCTGCTATTTGATTCTATTTTTTGAAGAGATTTATCAAGAGCATTGTAGTTGACTTGTGATGAAAATGCTGTTTGCACAGGGTGTAGTTGTTGGAGTTCACCCACACTCCAGTTCCCGCTCTCAGGAACTGACAATTTTTTCAGGATCTGAATTTTTTTAATGCAGAAACTAATGGATTGATGTTATAATCTGCAGCCTTTAGTATTCAAAGAAGGAGTGTTATATATACCCAAGATAATGTCAGAAACAAGAAAAAGCACCTATTTATGCATAAACCCAAAAGAACTTGGCAGGGCCTAGGCCTATATCAACATTTTAAGATCTTTGTATTATCAGCAATTTTGTTGAAAAGTGCAATCCTGAACCCCCTTCACTACTGTAGGGAAGTATATGAGATTATACTTTGTAACTTTCTCAAAGATTGAGAACTGTAATATTCATGGTATGACTGTTGTGATACCAAATGAGCCATGACAGTAAAGAAGGCATTGGAGGCCTATGCATATGCCAAAATACTAAGGCAAAATCTGCAGCTGATAGGGATGGCACCTTGGAAAAACTGAACTCAAATTGGCTGTTTTGTATTGGCTGAAAGGAGCAATCAGTTTATTTGTGGTAAAGTCAGGTAAAAGTGGGACTTGATGTTCTTTTCCAACATAAAAAATATTAGAAAATTCTCTTCACCGTTACATATACTATTACTCTTCACTATTGCAAATGGGCTGGTGGATGATGATATAAAGGAAGAAAACAAGTTTAAAATCATACTCTGGATCTAAAGAATCGGAGGAATCTTTGGTGCACGTCCCTGCCCTTGATGGCACGCCATGGCTTTTCATGGCTTTCACTTAGACAAAGAATTTTTCCTTTTATTTTTTTTTTCTTTAAGTATCGATGGCATGTCCCTCATATCTTCCCCTCCAAGTTGTGTCTTCCTCCTTGATTTTTCCCCTGCTTTTGCAACATCTCTGAGCCTGGCTTTTGCATGTTTTGGTCCTTTGCAGAGCACCAGATAGAATCCCGGTCCTTTTTCTGGTAGTCACTAAATTTCCCAAATTTCCCACTTTTTTTTTTTTTTTCTCCTCCAATTGCAATTGCTTGGATGGAATCTCCATTTCCGAGTGCTTGTAAGTCCTTTTTATTTGGTTTGGCCTTCAGCGGGGATCAATTTAGTCAGGCTTTGCTTCATGTGCTTGCACTAGTTGGCATATGCTTTTGATGGCTTTGACTTTGGGCAACATTTTTTTGATTCTTTTTTGTTTTTTTTAAGTATCCATGGCATGTCTTTCATATCTTCCCCTCCAAGTTGTGTCTTCCTCCTTGACTTTTTCCCCTGCTTTTGCAATGTCTGTGAGCATAGTTTTGTCATGTTTTGGTCCTTGGCACTGCAGCTCATTTCCTCACAAAGGATTTTTTGAAGACACTAGATCTCTCGATTTTCTGGTTTTCCTCAATTGCATTTCATTTGATCCTATCTCCTTTCTGGAGTGTTTGTTAGCCTTTTTTTTGTGTTCGCAAGATTCCCTTTCCCTTCCCGAATGGAAATTTCATTTCCTTTCGGAAAGGGAAACGGAATCTTGCGGTTTCAATGGGGACCACTAGAGGAAATTTTGGTGCAGGTCCCTGCACTAGGTGGCATACCGTGCCTTTTCAAGTCTATGACTTTGGGCGAAATTTTTTTTCATTTTTTTTTTATCCTAATTATCCATGGCATGTCCCTCATATCTTCCCCACCAAGTAGTCTTCCTCCTTGACTTTTTCCCCCTCCTTTGCAACGTCTGCGAGATTTGTGTTGCCATGTTTTGGGCCTTTGCACAGCACTAGATAGAATCCCGGTCCAGTTTCTGGTAGTCACTAAATTTCCCAAATTTCCCATATTTGGTTTTTGTCTCCTCCAATTGCAATTGCTTGGATGGAGTCTCCATTCCAGAGTGTTTCTAAGTCATTCTTATTTGGTTTGGCCTTCAGCGGGGATCGATTTAGGAAGGCGTTGCTGCATGTGCCTGCACTTGTTGGCATATGCTTTTGATGGCTTTGACTTTGGTCAAGATTCTTTTGATTTTTTTTATTTTCCCAAATTATCTATGGCATGTCCCTCATATCTTCCCCTCCAAGTTGTGTCTTCCTCCTTGACTTTTTCCCCTGCTTTTGCAACATCTCTATGCTTAGCTTTTGCATGTTTTGATTCTTTGCACAGGCACCTGATAGAATCCCCATCCATTTTCTGGTAGTCACTAAATTTCCCAAATTTCCCACATTTGTTTTTTTTCTCCTCCAATCGCAATTGCTTGGATGGAATCTCCATTCCAGAGTGTTTCTAAGTCCTTCTTATTTGGTTTGGCCTTCAGCGGGGATCGATTTAGGCAGGCGTTGCTGCATGTGCCTGCACTTGTTGTCATATGCTTTTGAAGACTTTGACTTTGGGCAGGATTTGGTTGATTTTCTTTTTTTTTTTTTTTCCTAAATATGCATTATGCATGCCATGTCCCTCATATCTTCCCCTCCAAGTTGTGTCTTCCTCCTTGACTTTTTCCCTTTCTTTTGCAACGTCTCTGAGCATAGTTTTGTCATGTTATTGTGTTTAGCATGCACCTGATATAATCCCGGTCCATTTACTTGTAATCAGGGAATTTCCCAAATTTTGTTTTTTTCTCCTCCAATTGCAATTCCTTTGATGCTATCTCCATTCCAGCGTGTTTGTAAGTCCTTCTTTTCTGTTTTGGCCTTCAGTGGGGATCAATTTTGGCAAGCTTTGCTGCATGTGCCTGCACTTGATGACATATGGCCTGCCTGCATTTTTATGGTTTTGACTTTGGGAAAGTTTTTTTTTTTTTTTTTTTTTTTAAGTATCTATGCCATGTCCCTCATATCTTTCTCGCAATGGTGTGTACTCCTCGTTGACTTTTCCCCCTGCTTTTGCAACATCTGTGAGCTTAGTTTTGGCATGTGTTGGTCCTTTCATATGCAGCTCATTTCCTCACAGCCTAGTTTATGAAGACACTAAAATTCCCGATTTTCTGGTTTTTTTCAATTGCATTTCATTTGATCCTATCTCCTTTCCAGAGTGTTTGTAAGGCTTTCTTTTCAGGGTCGCAAGATTCCCTTTCCCTTCCCGAAAGGAAATGAAATTTCCTTTCGGGAAGGGAAAGGGAAACTTGTGATTTCAATGGGGACCACTAGAGGAATCTTTGGTGCTTGTCCCTGCCCTTGATGGCATGCCATGCCTTTTGATGGCTTTCACTTTGGGAAAGATTTTTTCCTTTTTTTTCTTTTTTCATGTATCCATGCCATGTCCCTCATATCTTGCCCTCCAAGTTGTGTCTTCCTCCTTGACGCTTTCCCCTGCTTTTGCAACATCTGTGAGCTTAGTTTTGGCATGTTTTTGTGTTTTGCACTGCACCTGATATAATCCCGGTCCATTTTCTTGTAATCGGAGAATTTCCCAAATTTTGCTTTTTTCTCCTCCAATTGCAATTCCTTTGATGCTATCTCCATTCCAGCGTGTTTGTAAGTCCTTTTTGGTGTTTTGACCTTCAGTGGGGATCAATTTTGGCAAGCGTTGCTGCATGTGCCTGCACTTGATAACATATGGCCAGCCTGCATTTTTATGGTTTTGACTTTGGGAAATTTGTTTTTTTTTTCCCCTGCTTTTGCAATGTCTGTGAGCTTACTGTTGGCATGTTTTGGTCCTTTGCACTGCACTTCATAGAATCCCGGTTAATTATCTTGTAGGTAGGTACTAAATTTCCCAAATTTCCCATCTTTTTTTTTTTTCTCCTCCAATTGCAATTGCTTGGTTGGAATCTCCATTCCAGAGTGTTTCTAAGTCCTTCTTATTTGGTTTGGCCTTCAGCAGGGATTGATTCAGGCAGGCGTTGCTGCATGTGCCTGCATTTGTTGGCATATACTTTTGATGGCTTTGACTTTGGGCAAGATTTTGTTGATTTTCTTTATCTTTTCCCAAATTATCTATGGCATGTCCCTCATATCTTCCCCTCCAAGTTGTGTCTTCCTCCTTGACTTTTTCCTCTTCTTTTGCAACGTCTGTGAGCATAGTTTTGTCATGTTTTGGTCCTTTGCACTGCAGCTCATTTCCTCAAAAACGATTTTTTGAAGACACTAGATCTTCCGATTTTGTGGTTTCCATTGCATTTCATTTGATCCTATCTCCTTTCTGGAGTGTTTGTTAGCCTTTCTTCTCAGGTTTGAAAGATTCCGTTTCCCTTCCCGAAAGGAAATGAAATTTCCTTTTGGGAAGGGAAACGGAATCTTGCGGTATCAATGGGCACAACTAGAGGAATCTTTGGTGCATGTCCCTGTACTTGTTGGCATGCCATGTCTTTCCATGGCTTTGACTTGGAGCGAGATTTTTTTCATTTTTTCTTTTTTTCCCAAGTAAAGATGGCATGTCCCTGATATCTTCCACTCCAAGTTGTGTCTTCCTCCTTGACTTTTCCCCCTGATTTTGCAACATCTCTGAGCTTAGCTTTTGTATGTTTTGGTCCTTTGAACTGCACCTGATAGAATCCCCATCCATTTTCTGGTAGTCACTAAATTTCCCAAATTTCCCACATTTGTTTTTTTTCTCCTCCAATTGCAATTGCTTGGATGGAATCTCCATTCCAGAGTGTCTCTAAGTCCTTCTTATTTGGTTTGGCCTTCAGCAGAGATCGATTTAGGCAGGCTTTGCTGCATGTGCCTGCACGTGTTGGCATATACTTTTGATTGCTTTGACTTTGGGCAAGATTTTTTTTTTTTTCTAAGCATCCATCACATGTCCCTCATATCTTCCCCTCCAAGTTGTGTCTTCCTCCTTGACTTTTTACCCTGCTTTTGCAACCTCTGTGAGCATAGTTTTGCCATTTTTTGGTCCTTTTCACTGCAGCTCAATTCCTCACAAACGATTTTTTGAAAACACTAAATCTCCCGATTTTCTGGGTTTTTTTCAATTGCTTTTCCTTTGATCCTATCTCCTTTCCAGAGTGTTTGTTAGCCTTTCTTTTCTGGTTTCGCAAGATTCCGTTTCCCTTCCCGAAAGGAAATGAAATTTCCTTTCCTTTTGGGAAGGGAAACGGAATCTTGCGGTTTGAATATGGACCACTAGAGGAATCTTTGGTTCATGTCCCTTTACTAGATGGCATGCCATACCTTTTCATGGCTTTGGCTTTGAGCAAGATCTTTGTTTTGTTTTTTTTTTTTCCCTAAGTCTCCTTGCCTTGTCTTTCATGTCTTCCCCTCCAAGTTGTGCCTTCCTCCTTGACTTTTTCCCCTTCTTTTGCAACATCTGTGAGCTTAGTTTTGGCATTTTTTGGTCCTCTGCAATGTAGCTCATTTCCTCACAGTGTATTTTTGGAAGACACTGAAACTCCTGATTTTCTGTTTTTTTCAATTGCATTTCAGTTGATCCTATCTCCTTTTCACAGTGTTTGTAAGCCTTTCCTTTCGGATTCGCAGTATTCCTTTTTTGCCTTACCAAAAGGAAGGTGCAGTGTTGCAGAACGATCGTGTCTTTGACTAATTTATTATTCTTTGAACACTGAACACCTGTGTCTGCATGATAAGGAATTACTGTCAAAGCTGATCGGATCTTGCTGGGGTCCTGCAGATGTCTCAGGCAATCTTCCAGAGAGATGCAGAAAAAGGATAGAGACAGAATGAAAATTCAAGAATATGAAGATGATGTTTAAAAAGGATATTTTTGAAATGTGTGCCATTTTTTCCAGAGTAATAGGACCTTTTCTTTCAAATATATTTTTTCTTGCTCCTATATATGCAATTCAGCATGTGTCAATTTGCTATTTAAATTTTTTCCAGTTTTAATGTATTTCAAAAATCACCCCTCAGAAATATTTAGTATGTAAATATGTAATTGCAATGAGTTTAAAATTCAACCTTAACAGAATTTATATTTAGCAAAATTCTGCAGTGTTCCCAAGACTGTTTTCTTGGGAAAATCTGATATAAAGATATTAAAATTCCTAATTTCCTAATTTTCATACTCTGTTGACTCTCAATTAAAATGTTCCTTATGCAAACAATCTATCATATGTCATCTTACAGACTCTAAGTTTATCACAATTGTAACAGTTTTGTGAGATGTAAACCAGGTACTTTATACTGGAGTTTGATGTTTGGTTTGTATTTTTTTTCTGACACATTAATTTTGAGTTTAAAGCTATATGGAGCTACATTAAGTTTGAGACTGTATTGCTAAAATAAATTTCTTTATGTTTTGTTGATGTTGTTTTGGTTACTTAAGGTGTATTAGATTTGTGAAAAAATAATTTGCCATCAACTTTTGTTTGGTGCTTAACCATCAATGCATTATGTCATTAAATAAATGGGAATGGTTCTCAGTTCTCAGTCATGGAAAGTTTATTCCAATCCCTCGTCTTCATCTTTAGAGAGACTAAAAATTGCAGTTTTTCTCTGGGGATAAATTTGATATTGGAGAGTAAGAAAACATTTTATGCTGCTTTCAGCTGTAGAGAAAGGGACGCACATAACTTTTCTAAGTGTCCAAAAACTCGCAAAATGACGTAGCTCCCATTATCCTGAGATTTTGGAAGATGAGAAAGAAATATAAAATGTATTATTACATCACTGGCAGAATAATTTTATGACTTATAGTGCATTTTGCTCTGTAAGAAATGGGTAATTAGCTAGAAGGGAATATTTGTTTTTATTCCCCATTAATTTGCAGACAGAGTAATATCTCACCAAGCTGATGGCTGCCCCAGGGGACCCCCAGCCCCAGTATCCTGGCATAAAATCCATCATCATGACTCACTGGGAGTAGTTCTCCACCTTTCCGACTAAGAGGGGTCAGTGCCTTGTGATGGGACACGTGATGGGATGCAGAGGAAGAATATCTTGGGATGAGGCAATAGTCATGGAATTCCAAGCAGGAGCCAAAGATGAAAAAGGAGGGATTTAGGAGATTTGAGGAGAAGCAAATGTGGAAAATAGGAGGATAAGGGAAAAAAAAAAAAAAGCCTGGTAAAATATAAAAGTTGGGTGATTGGTGCATTTGTCCAGCTGTGCCCTTTGCCTTAGTAGTGCAATCTGAAATTTGGAATCCTTTCTAAAATCAGTGTTTTGACTGACTTTCCATAAGAGGTATGTGGTCTTATTTAGATACTGTAGGCTACACATTTCTTTGAACAGTGGATAATTTGCCCACATTTTCTTGATGTTAGACCATGACTCTACTGCAGAATTGCTGAATCCCATGCAAATATAACTTAGACTTACATTAGCTAGCAACCTAAAGCAATCACACAAGATTTCTTGGGATATCCTGGAGAGGAAAAATGCTTTCAAATTAGTGATGCTAATGTATCTGTTTTACTAAAAACTGTAATACCTTTCTATCACAAGGCTTGCAGTTAGCTGTATTTCTCCTAAATAGATACATAAGTATATACATGCTGCCAATAACCCAAATCCAGTAAGAACTTGTGATTAAGTATTTGATGTCAAAAAGCACCTGAATTTACATCAAAAGTAACTGCAAATTAGGTCATGACGAAAATTAGAAAGGTGGTAAAACAACCCTTTATCAATACTGGCAGCTGGCTAATGTTCTGATTTTCAAGGGCAAAGAGGACCCCAGAAACTACAGGCCTTTCAGTCTCACTTCAGTGCCTGGAAAAATCGTGGAAGAGATTATTCTGGGAGGTGTTGAAAAACACCTGAAGGACAACACAGTCATTAGTCACAGCCAGCACAACTTCATAAGGGGAAAGTCCTGCTTGTTGAATTTCCTTCTACAAAAGGGTCACCCACCCAGCTGATCAAGGGAAGCTGATAGTTTTAATATTTTGGACTTCAGCAAAGCTTTTGATACTGCCTCTTTCAGTGTCTTACTGAACAAAACGTCTAGCCCACAGCTGGATAACCACATCATGGGATTGGTGAGCAACTGGGTCAGGGACAATGGTTTACGGTGAATGGGGCAGCATCAGACTGACCTGTCCTTGGTGGGGTTCTGCTGGGCTCCATCCTCAGCCCTGAGCTCTTCAATGTCTTCATAAATGACATGGAGGCAGGACTTAAAGGACTAAATTTGCTGACAACACCAAATTAGAAGGGGCTTGAGATCAGAGAAGCCCAGCAGTGAGACCACGAAAAATTAAAGAAATGGATGATCACTAATTGTATGAGGTTTAACAAGAACAAGTGCCAGATTCTGCATCTAGGATGGGGCAACCCTGATTGTGGGCATAGACTGGGGAATGAGAGGCTGGAGAGCAGCACCGTGGAAAAGGACCTGGCTGTCCTTGTTGGTGGCAAGTTGAATCTGAGTCAGCAGCGCCCTGGCAGCCAGGAAGGCCAGCTGTGTCCTGGGGTACACCAGGCACAGCATCACCAGCTGGGCAAGGGAGGGGCTTGTCCTGCTCTGCTCTTGCACTGGGGTGGCCTCACCTGGAGTGCTGGGGGCAGTTTTGGGCACCACAATATAAAAACATTAACATTAAACTGTTAGAGAGTGTCCAAAGGAGGGCAATGAGGATGGTGACGGGCCTTGAAGGGAAGCCATATGAGGAGTAGCTGGGGTCACATATTCTGTTCAGCTTGGAGAAGAATGAGGGGAGACCTCACTGCAGTTACAACTTCATCACATGAGGAAGTGGAGGGGCAGGCTCTGATCTCTTCATTCTCTTGACCAGTGACAGGTCCTGAGGCAATGGCCTGAAGTTATGCCAGAGGAGGTTTAGGTTGGATCTTAGAACCCATACAGTGCAGAGGGTTGTGCCCTGGAACAGGCTGCCCAGGGAAGTGGTCACAGCACCAAGCCTGACAGAGTTCGTGAAGTGTTTGGGCAGCGTTGTCAGGCACATGGTGTGACTCTTGGGGATGTTCTGTGCAGGGCCAGGAGGTGGTGTCAATGATCCTGATGGATCCTCCCAACTCAGTATATTCTGTTTCTATGATTTTAATGCAGTGGAAACAGCATTACCTTCAAAGTTTTGAACACCATTTTAAACTATTCCTGTTAATACAAGAGCACAGAAAAGATTTGTTCTAGCAAGTATTGGAGAATCAGATTCCTAAGTTATAAGGAAGAAGAAATGTATTTTGGGGTAATATGGCTTTGGAATTTAGAGTCTTTAAGAATAATTAAGCTGGTGCTTAGTTATAATGAAATAGAAACTATATTATTTTCAGTACTATATAAACATTTTAATACCACTTTTCTTGCAAAAGTGTTTAATTGAACCATTGCTGTGGCTGAATTCCAGAGTATTTAAACAATGCAGACTGTATGGCCAGGCTGACTATCTGTGTTCAAAATGCTTCCCCACCTCTTTTCAGAACTTTCAGAAGGTCTGTTTCTATGTTTAACAGTCACCTTCCTCCATCTCAAGGAAGATTGCAAACTGTATTTAAAACCACTATGGGCCACTGAGCAATCAGACAGTATAACTGGGTCAGCTCAGAAAGTATAATTCTTTAAAATAGCAGTGTAAAGTCTTTCCTGGGTGAGATAGTAATGTCCAGCCATTGCTGGGTTGGTGCAGCGAGGCATGGCCTTAAAGTCAGGTGTCCGGCTAGCAGGGGGGTGGCCAACACCCAGCTGCCCATGTGTGGGCACCCCTCGGCATCATAAGGCTTTGGGCTGTGCTCAGAGCGGACGGAATCACTGCTGGTCAATGAGAGTACAGAGTCTGGACACTCACCGGGGACTTGTCAGATTTATTGTCAACCAGGGAGTGACAGACACCCAGATGTTGAATTTAATGTGTCCACCAGCATGTTCCTCAGAACAAAGAGTGCAACAACGTTATAAAGGGGAGGAGGGATCTCAGGGAGGGGTTTACAAAGGGCCAATAGGGGAAGGTAGGGGAGTGGGCTTAGGAAACTGACATGAGAGAAAACCCAATAGAAACAATGTAAAGGAGGGACCCCGGAGCCACAGCCAATCAAGTCTCCCTAAGCACAGAAGATTCTGGCAAACTAGGAGGAGTGGGGAGTGATTGACTGGGCCCAGGGAGGAGAACAAATTCACATATAAGGAAACACAGGGGAGGGGAAATCATATAACAGAGAGGATTGACATAAACTGTGGCGGGAGTAACCAAGGTAACCAAATGACAGACAATACCATGGCGGGAGTTGCCATGGGAACACAATAACTGACAAAGCTAAGGCGGGAAAAACTGGGAGGGCAAAACCATTACAGAAAATGGGGGAGCAATACAGAAAATGGGGGAGCAATTAAACAAATTAACAGAACACACTACAACAGGTTGGTTTGCCTTCTGGTGTCCTGTTAAAACCACGTAGGCCTCAGTTGTATGGCTAGATCACATGAAATTATTTTGGTGTGGGGTAACACGGTGAAAACCAAACAATTCATCTCTTCTCCCATGCTCCCTTTCTGCCTCCCTCTTTGCTTGCCTTCCAATGTTCTGGGTAACCTTGACAGTCTACCATTGCAAATACAATGCAGATTTTAATGATATCCCTACTTCATATTAAATGGAAGTTCCAAACACAATATGAATTGTGTCAACTAGACTGCATTTCATAAGATCTCTCAGTCCTTTTGAAGAGGTGATATCTGCAGTGTCAATAAATGTGATGCTGCCTTCAATCAAGATCTGCTCAGCCTTTCAGATGCTTATGGCACTCACACTGTCACAAGCTTTCTTTTGTTCTTTCAAGAGATTTTCTGAAGGTCATTTAAGAACTAAAAACCTGAACATCTTCACTATAGTCTGATTCATATTGTAGAGCTTGCATTCTGTGTAATAAGAAAAGCATTTGTCTTTCCAGCACAATATTAATATTTTAGTAAAATTTATTACTCTTCTTTTGAAATAGCAGTTTTGCCATCAGTGGAACTGAATTCACACTTTTTAAGCTACAGTAAGAATCAAAGTTGAGAGCAGTTATTGACACTGACATGAAGGAGTCTGTCATCCATTCACCTCCTATTGCTGCCTTCTTGAGGGCAATAGGAGGTGTCAATAGGGCCTTTGCAGTAGCTTCAGTATAGAGAAAATTATGGAATCCAAGCGCTATCCTCACTGGATACATATGTGGTTTGCATTTGTCACAGAGCAACTGTTTCACACTCGTGGTGTGAAGAAGTTTGTGCAAAGAGAGCAGTCTGTTAATAGCTGCAAAACCTGAGTTTGCTTAAAAAATTGCTTTGGCTGTCTTGCAAAACGATGTGTCTTTCTATTGAAAATTTTAAAAAAAGTAGAGAACAGAAAGAAGCCTTTTAATTTAAATGAGTATCTCAATGTAAAAGTGTAGAGAATTTAAGTTACATAAAATGGATTCATAGCAAATGGCATGTGTTCAACTCTCTGGCAAGATATGCAAGATTTGTGGGGATTGTAATGCAGAGAGAGAGCAAGAGCATCTAGGCTAAAAGGAGGGTTATTTTGTGTGGATGAATGAATCTAAGAATATGCAGAAACACATTTTGGAAAAGAAGCTGAAAGCATGGAGTGTGAGCCTTGCAGAGTAATTCAGGACAATCATGTTTGAATTAACTCTGTGAGACAGTGGCTGGAGGGGACTTTTAAATGAGAGCAGAGCAGGAGTGTTGGTTGAATGCAGTGGCAGAATTAATGAGAAATCCAAAATATGTCCTACTGTTGAAACTAAATTATTTGATAACTTTTTTTATGCACATATTTTCAGGCATGTTTCTTCTAGACTATGACTTTAGGTAAATCGTGATTTCTCAACAATTTTTCACTAAAGCTATCTGAGCTATTGTTGATGTGAAAAAAGGCAAGATATATATTACACTTAGTTCTCCTTTCTTGTTTCATGACACCCTGTATTCTATCATGGATGACTATTAGTTGGTGTGACAAGGTTTTTATCTAGGCAGCCTAGGTTGGCACTTCCTCCTTTCCATTGTGCTTTTCAAGAGCTTACAAATTTATTTATTGTTTGTTAGTATTTTGTAGTTCTGAATTGAGATGGCTAATCTACAATAATTAGGCCACTCATTCTGCCCTGCTCTCAACATCTCCCACATGTTTTTCACTTCTCTCCTTTTTTTTAGGAATGTCACCCATCTTCTATTTATTTTGCTCAATCACAACTGCTAACAATGCTGAGGTTGCTTCAGGGCAAATACTTCAGGATTTGCTTGAAATGTAAGTGTGATATAAGGCACTTATGTTTGCTTTTAAGTGCACTACATACTTCAGGACAAATATTTTTAAGGCCCAGTTGACTGACACCATCAAGTTTGTCTTAGTGCCCTTTAAATTGTTCCTTTTTTGCATTCTCACTTGAGCATTTATCCCATCGTTGTGGATTCTGCCACAACTTATTAGCTTTTTCTCCCAAAGTTTGACTGAGATGAATTTCAGATCAAATTAGCTATTCAGAAGAGGTCATTTGTGTTTGTTTTGAGTATCAATGTTTGTTTCTGAGTATCAATGGCAGAGTTTGGCTCAGAACAGCCTGAGTGCCAGCATGGGAAATTACTGCAAAATTACCATTTTATTACAGGACACGAAATGACTGCCCTCAAGTGGCAAAGTTGGAGTAATGTCACTTGTGGTACGTTTGTATTTTTATTTGCTCCAAACAAATTTTTATTAGTAGTGAGGATCAGAGGATTTAACTAAAACATTAATCAAGGTCTGACGGCTTAACCTTCTGTTTCAAAGATTGCTGAAGGGGCATGCAGTCCTGAATGGGCAGGTTCTCTGTAAAAGCTGCTGTGTCTCACTCAGGCAGGGCTTCTTAGAATTTTTCTGTGCTGTTTAGTTTCCCTTTATATAATTTATTAAGGTATTTTTAAACTAATGATGAATAAAATTATTCAGAACTGTAAAAAATGGCTAAGACTGATTAATAAATTAATGCCATTATGAAATTGGTCTTCTAAAATGTAAATACTCTTTGTCACTGGAAATTTAGAGCAAGGGGACAACATTAAAATGTTATAATCTTTTCAATCAGATTTTTTTTTCCTACAAAGTAGAAAGTAAAGGCCTTATGCTGTTAAAAAGAAAATAATCTTGTAACTGTATCAGCACTTCAGCCCCATTCTCAGAACCCGAGCACTTAGTCCAGGGAGATTTGAAACACTGAACAGCAAGTGCACAAAAAGCCACAGAGAAACTTTTAAAGTGTATTCCTCTATGACTTCTTCATCCCTTCATTTTGGACCTCTGTGACCCACCGTTAAGCCATGATCCACGGTTAATAGCAAAGAGAACAGAAAATTCTGGCAGGGCACATTGGGAGTCTGGGCTTTACAACTGGTGCTGAGAAGTCAGGAGAGCAGCACTTGTGGCATTGGTTCAGTGTGTCCTCACGAGGGGAGATACAGATAGTGCATCCTGATGGACAGCTTCACTTTTAACTGCCTTTCTTCTTGCCCTTTGGAATGAGGTGTTTTGTTTTTGTGTGAGTGAGAGTGAGGTTGGGAGGCAAAGCCATAAGTTTTGAATTGTCAGGACTTGTTTAGGATGAGGACTGTATGCTACTAAATAGTCTTTATTTGGAGAAATTGTGCATCTGAGGTAACATTAGCAATGTATAGTCAAAGTGCTTTAGCCATATCATTCGAGAATTTTCTCTAGTGCAAACATCTGAGCAACCTTTTGACCAGCTATATAATGCATGAAATAGGCATTTATTTTCTGTCTGTTCAAATGTCAGGTTACAAGTGAAAATAACATTTTCGTGTAACTGAAGTTTTCCTTGTAACTCTACAACCCAAATAGGCAAATACTGTTCATTTTCTGAATCTTTTTATCACTATTTTCTTGGGCACAAATGGGTTTGGGGCACAGTTTTGTATTGTAGCTCCTTTTTCTATCTCATTTTACAAAAACTGATTTTTTTCCACTGGACCTTCAGTCATGTCCTGTCAATCTAGAGCACCTGGCACTTTTCTAGAGCCTAAGCTGCCTGAAATTATGTTGCATGAGATGATGAAAAGGCATATCCCATGGGGACGTGGAGGGTGACTGCCTATAACATCTTGATTATAACTCTTGAGTTGGCAAATCCTGCACAATGGTCTAACTGCATACTGTCTACACACAGTCAGTCTGAGGAAACTTTTTTAACTGATTAGAAGCCTGCTTCAAAGTAAATTAAAATTATAGAGGGAAGAGATTTATACACAGGCAGAAAACATAAAGTAACTGATGTGTAGTTAATTACCTCCAGTGTCTTCCTAGTTAGTTAATCAAAGGCAATACTTAGATCTTTAGACCCTGAAAGACCATGTCAGATTCATGTGAAATTAGACAGAAGCTGGAAAATTCAAAGGGCAGTCTTCCCAAATAGATGGAAATTGATTTGGGATCACCTTATACTGTTGTATTCAGGAGAATTAATCTACAGCTAATTTTATATTTTGAAGATAATATTTTCTGTTTCTTCTATGTCTGCTCGAATGCTAAGGGTCTAGTTATAAATAGGTGTGAAGGAAAAAAGGTGGAATTTATAATGGTTATAGACATCTAAAAATTACACAAACACTGCTTTATAATAAGTAACATTAATATTAATTACATCAATAATTAATGCTAATAGCTGTATATTGACTTGGACTGTAAACCTTTGTATTCTTTCTGGAAGATGAAAAAAATCTTGTTAATTCTCATTTCTACACCTTGCAAATCATAAAATATTTTATTACTTGGTTTGAAGCCAGAGCTAAATGCTGTCCATTCTGGATGATGTTGAGGATATTTTTGGGACAGAAATGTGATGTTTCAGAGCAAGACAGAAAAATACATTTATCCCTTTTGAGCTGTAGGGAAAAAAATAAAAGGGTTTTTATGTCTTTAGCATTTTGGAATGATTGAAGTACCCTTGGCTGAGATGAATTCATTTAATTGCTCCTATTGGGGCTGTTCAGCACAAACATAAAAACAGTTTTTCATAGTGATAATTATTACTTTTTTTTTTTTTGAGTGTTTGTGCTTTTGTCCACGTATCATTATCAAAAATGTAATACGATAATGGTAAAGTGCTGGCTGCATAGACTTGACCACATGGGCTGTAAAAATTAGGATGATATCACCTTAGAAGTAACGATTCCCAAAAAAGTCTGTGTTCTACCAAGTCAAATCTTAAAAAGGAACAAAAAGTCAAAATAAAGCATTCTAAATCAAACTGGCTTTCTCTAAATTGTCTAGAGACAATCAATATGCATGAAATTTGATATATGTGGAAAATTATATCTTTATAAAGAACTCAGAAATGCATTTAAGTATCTGTATCATTTTCTCACAATACACTGTTCAAAAACACACTGGGCCAAATGCATTTGCCTTTCTCTCATGAGAATTTCAATTACAATACATGAAACTAAGTGCAAAAATAAACTGAACAATCTAGGGTCTAATGTATCTTTCTACTGGCATCAAAATGAAAACAGAAAAGCTTTTCAACCTTTTTTTTCACTTGCATTTCCTGACTTTGAATTGTTTCATTTCTGAATGTTCGTGCTGAATTAATTACAGCCTATTTCATGATATGTTCTTGGAAAGAAAGACTATAAAACGTTAATAAGCTTCTAACATACCAGAGCAGGAGAGTACCTCTGTACACATCACAATGCTAGTATCAGTATGCTGCATCTCTTTCTGTCTTCTGCATGAGAAGAAGTACCCTTCACTGACAAATGAAGACCATACTGGTAGTACATATGATAGATTTTCCTAATCTTCTTTTCCAAATTCTGACAATCTTATTTTCTTCAAGTCAGGAAACCTATCATGATCAATTTGTTATAAAAAAACATCTTACTGGAAAATAGACTATGGTTACCTGTGTATCATTCAGGAATTCTGGTAATGTGATGTATGAAAATGAGGCAGTAATCTTAAGTAATGGTACTTTTCTGAGGTAATCTGGAGACTGAGGAAATATTCAAATAAACTGGGATAAAACTAGATGTGGCAAAAGCTATGAAAGAATTCTAAAGGAGTGAGTGGGTACACATAAATGCCATTCAACTATTTTTTTCAGAAAAAAAAAATTTGGTTTTCTCTAGTTCTGAAGATAAGATTAGAATATCTAGGTATTGATTTTTACAGTGCTGTGATGTATTTGCTAATCTTGTTATGATGTGGGGTTCAGAACCAGAAGTTAAATGGATTCAATTAGATATTTTGAGACATTACTTTTTATAAATGAAAAGCCTGTTTTTGAGTCCTGTCTTTAGTTGTGTAGTAAAAAAGAAGAACCTTTTGCTAGATCAGGTTGCTCAGAGCTCCATCCAACCAGACCTTGAATACTCATGAGAATGGGGCATCGACGACTTCTCTGAGCAACCTGTTCCAATGCCTCACCACCCTCACACTAAAGAGTTTCCTCCCAATTTCTAAACCTACTCTCAGTTTAAAGCCATTGCCCCTCTTCCTGTAACTACATGCCCTTGTAAAAACTCCCTCTCCGCCTTTCTTGTGGGCTCCCTTTGTATTGGAAGGCTGCAATTAGGTCACCCTGAAGCCTTCTCTTTTCTAAGCTTTCAGGCTTTGGTCTCAGCCTTTCCCATTGGGAAGGGGTCCTCCAATCATCTTGGTGTCTCTCATCTGGACTTGCTCCAACAGCTCCATGTCCTTCCTGTGCTGGGACCCCAGAGTTGGATGCAGTGCTCCACGTGAGGTCTCACCAGAGGCAGGCAGAGGGGCAAAATCCCCTCCCTGGCCGTGCTGCCCACGCTGCTCTGGATGCAGCCCCCTAGGACACATTTGGCTTTCTGGGCTGTGAGTGCTCATTGCTGGGTCATGTCCAGCTCATCCACCAGCACCCCCAGGACCTTCTCAGCAGGGCAGCTCTTAATTTGTTTACCCAACAGCCTGTATTGATAGCAGGAGCTGACCCAACCCAGGTGCAAGGGCTGCAAGAACATGAGGCAGCAGAGAATGAGCAAGGCAGGTGCCCATCTGTGCGACCAGAAGTTGACAAATTTGAAGATACTGACTCTTCTCTTTACAGCAGAACTTCCAAACAGACACCTGGTGTGTGGGTACATGTGTGTGAATATGCTGGATTTTAGTCACAAAACATTGCATGAAAAATAAAATTAATGAAATGAGCAATTTCTTTGAACATAATTTAAAATGCTTCCCTTCCCTATAAAAAAACCTTATGTGTTATACCCCAGTATACCCTCTCAAATTAGTATGTACTTTAGCTTATTAAATTAAATGGATACATTACAATGCTGTTAAAATTAAAATTTCTCTTCTTTGTTACTTTACTACTAAGAAATATAAAAATTTAGAAGATTAAAAGTTATTAGGTAGTTTTCTATCTTTCTCTTTTGCTGGTCTGTAGCAGCTTGGGAAATGAAGACAGGCAAAAAAAGTTTTCTATTGAGAATCACCGTTCAAAGTTTTTACCATTCTATCATAGATGCCAAAGTCACTTCTACAATGCAGAATAGGCATTAGACATATGTGATGGGATTCATAACAACTGCTGCCCCTGAGCAAGGGATCAGATCAGCTAACCCAGTTGGTCAGGAGTTTGCAGAGAAGCAGCACACAAGTGTCTCCCTGAGGCAGCAGTTAGGCTAGGATTCACACATTAGGCTTAAGTCTCCTCCAACTTTCTTATTCAGGAAGGAAAAGCAGCTGAAGGTCTCTCTCTCTTTATGGCACCTTAAGGAAATGAGATTCAATTTCTTTTTGTTAGTGGACACATAAAAAATTTGCATTAGAGGTGTGAGTCCTAAAACATAAAATAAATCCCTTATAAGTAGTTTTCTATGTAGTTTGCTCTATATATGCCCATTATTCCTAGCGATATTTTTCATTTTACTTCTTAAGAGAGATTCATAGGTCTTCCAGGCTGGAAACCACAGGTAAGAGTTAGAGCCCTCACTCAGGGAGGGAGATGTTTCAGCTATATCTACATCCTGTGTGAAGACTGCATTTGAGCTCAGTCTCTGTTCTGGAAAATTGACTGCTGCTGCTTCCATGGGCAGACATTTATCTCAACTGGATTGAATCAAGTTTATTAGATTTTTTATTTGGTCACCTGTACAAAGGTAACCAAATTCACTGCTCTCTGAGGCACGCTGGGGATTCCTGGCATCTGCATGGACTGGCAGTGATGATACAGAACCTGTGGGAAACTCCAGGTCTTCTGGGAGGCACCTTAGGTTCAAGTGAGGCATCTGAAGACATCTCAAAAGGATAAATACCTCTGTCTGGCTCTCTAGATGGTCTTGATGTCTTAGGTTTTAACTTTTATATTTTTCAGATTCTGTACTGCTTTAGTGTGTTGGTCAGGGCTTCATATTAAAGGATGGTAAGCTCTCTTCACAGAGTAGGTTGACAAAACAATTCCTTCTCTAGCTGGGGACCAAGGACAACCAATCCAAATTTCAGGCCCAAGAGCATAAACAACGATGGAATGAAGAGAGAAAAGCAGGAGGGAAGGAACTTCATAAGCTAAAGCTGTAACTGGACAATTAACTCCAATATGCAAATGGACCTGAGCTTATAAAATGTGAGATCCCGTGGCCGGTCGTCCATTTTGTGACCATTTTGGGTTCATCTTGGGTGTAGCCCTGACTGGGCTCTTGTACTGCCCAAAGTGGATCCATTGAGGCTTTTTAACAAATACCTACTTTATTCTTTAACTCCATCTAGCCTCTGTTCCAGCTCAGCCTCCACAATGCATCAGTCTAGATGGTCTGCCAGGTTGTACAGTCTTATGTTTCAGTTCAAACCTTACATATGGGAACTAGCTCTGGACTAGAAGATTGAAATGTAATTTTTTTATCAGTAATTGTCTACATGAGTTGTTGATACAAATAGAACCAACTATTTAGGGCATGATTCTGTTGTTGAAATGTAGATCCCATGTGGACCTTTTGATTCAGCTACAAGTTCCCTGGAGATTCGTGTTATATTTGAAATCATCATGCAGGTGTTTCAGAAATCCTGTGGTGTCTCGCAAGTGACTTCCTTTTCAGGGTTCAGGGTTTTGAATTGAGACTTTTTGTCCATATTGTTGGTGGAACCTGAAAAGTTACTGTCCGCAAAGTAGGTACTTGCACATAGGAATAACAGTGAGCAACCTTGTATTTGTTTTGAACTGAATGTTCCTTCTTGTGATCTGTGTGGAATTATATTGTCTTTTTACTGTCTGTGCTTTTAAAAATTAGAATGGAATTTGTGTTCTACTTCATTTCACCTGACTTCTTGCGGGTTTTCTGGGGGATTAGGACAGGGGGAAAACATCAGATGCAGTGTCTGGACCAGCTCTAAGGATGTGGCAGATTGGTGCTCCCAGCAATTCAGGGTGAATGAAAATAACCCAACAAACCCCACTGCCAGTCCCTGAGTTTGAAGAGTACCTTCCTCATTTTCCTATTTACCTTCACCTTCATCCCAGAGGTGCAGGTTCCACTGAAAAGTTTTCCTTTTTTTTTTTTTTTTTTCTTTCTTTGAGTTGAAGTGACTTAAATCTTTGTTCTCCAAGAGATTACTCTGCACACCAGGGAACTAAGCTGAGGGTGAAAGAATACTTCTTCTGTTGAACTTGAACATATGGATCCATAACATGGTGATGGGAGCATCTGGCTGGGAGGGGAAGACCTGAGTTCTGCTGTCTGCTCTCCACTTCCTAAAATTTTTGGTAAACAGGCCCCAATTATTATGTGAAAACAAAATTTCTCCCTCTTTCCTGTCTGCCATTTCCCTTTCATTCCTTCCTGCATGGCCCATACTCCACCCTCACGATGTGCCCCTAGATGGTGGGAGTGCTCCTGGATGGTGGATCTGTATCCCTTCATGGATGAAGGAGTTTGAGCACTCTGGTTCCTATTTTTGGGAGAAAGCATTAAATGATGCATCTGATATGAAAGCTGAGATCTGTAGTTTCACTCCAATTCCCTGATCCAAGAAGCCTCAATCTCTGCTGTGCTTTGTGCTCATCCTAATGCTTTCAATTCGTATTAAATGTTTACTGTGAACTTCTGTTTGTGTCCCTTGGGTTCTTCATATAGTTAGAGGTATTTTCTGGGCCCCACATGAAACTGATACATTTAATAGATGTTGAAGGTACTTTAGTTTAATGTCCAAGAACTGGAAAGAAATTCATGATAATGAAGCCATACCTACTTCATATAATCCTCTGTACCACTGTTCTTATTCCTCACTCTGTAATTTCTGAAACTCTTGTACATATTTGTAAATACAAAGGACAGAGAAAAAAAGTTAGTGTGAATTCCAATGCTTTGGCAAGAAATTTATAATTAAATTGGAATAAAAATAATGTTTTTCCAGGTTGAATATATGAATTCTTAAATTTGTAAATTTCTAAAACATATATATATGCTAATGAAGGCTCTTAATTCTAAAAACATTTGCTAGCAAAGATACTTGTGTGATTTTAGTGCATTTGGGTTCTCTGGCCTCATGGTGGCACAGTTGGTTAAAAAATCAGTCGCTCCTGCAGTCACGAGTCGTTCCCTGAGTTTTCAGGAGAGGCGCAGATGTGTGCTGGAAAGCAATCCCGCTGTTTCTTTCTCTATACAGAAAAGGACATTTTTCTGAGTCAGATGCTTTTTCGTTTAGAGAAAGGCTGTGAAACATTAGCTTTGAAAACAGAAGTGCAGTGCCAGCCTAAGAAAGCAGCAGCAAACCCATCTGTTTTTTCAGTTTTCCTCAAGGATACTGTTTGAAGAAAGCTTGGTGAATATACTAGTTAGATAATATTTACAGTGGTTCAGCAACCTGTATTTTGATCTATTGTTAATTGTAAAATTTCTGAAACAATAAGTATGTAGGATATGCAGGATATTTAATAAGCAACAATGATGCTCTGTTAGCTGCCTCATATTTCATAACAGACTGACTTTTGCAGAAAAGACCTGACTTTGAGTCTGCCCTAGAAAAACACAGGGCAGAGCCCAAAACCCCTCACTGATTACTGAATAACATTTAACATCTCTTTTGAAAATGGTTTTTAAAGTACCACAGTTATATGAATTTTAATAAGATTTCCCATTATTTGTTTAATTGTGAATTTCACTGTTTGCATAGATAAATGCTGACACAATTATTCAAGTTTTTCTTCTTTCCTAACTTACAGAAATTCCTGGTGACAATGATGGAAGTTTTTGAGGATGAATATTGTTAAGGTCCTAATCTTGAGAAAAAAGCCAGGCCAGCTACTCCTCAGCGGCATTGTGAGGGAACAACTATTCTTTAACAAGACTCTTTTGTATGATTGAAATTTTAATATTAAAAAAATCTCTGAGAACATATGAGTAGTGTTTGTGAGACTAGAACTTCAAAAGAAAAGAAAACTGATATTTTAAAAATTTTATTTTCACCTGCATTACTTTTCTATTGATCTTGTACCATATATCTATACAAATACCAGGAGAAAGGAAGAAATACAGATGCCTGAGAGAGAAGAAGCAAGGATTGTTCTTCTTGATGGGCAGCTCTGAGCTATCTTAAATAGTCTAAATGCTTCTTACAGAGTTTCATAGACTCTTTTTTCTCCCTTTTTATGAGTCACTTACTTAAAAGATTTCTGCTTGGTTGCTACCTGGGAGAGGGTTTTATTCTGAGAGCTGTAACAAGTAAAGCTGGTATGTTTCTATCCCCAAGGAGACAAAGAGTTAGTAGGAGGGGAGAATAGGAAGGACATTTTATTAAAAAGACCTTAATTTTCAAAAGAGGAAAGCAATCTTATGTTTTTGTAGTAGACAGGAAACCTGATATTTTGATTGAGAGTGCCTCAGGGATTTGTTTTTCAGTAGCTTCACAAAAATTATTTTTCTATTTCTCTGCATCATAATGCACATGTAAACTATGTTTTTTTTCTGAACCAGGTTGTCTGTGTTCAAACTCAGTATGTATGTATGAAGGTGGATGCATGAAAATAAAAAATTTTGAGAAAAATCCTTTACATGCCACATGACAGTGCATATAGACTTGGAGTTCTTTCACAAAGATGTATTTTGCTCAGATCAGTACATTTTTCTTTTCAAAGCAAATAACCAATAAACTGCTTTTTGTTTATGTTTTGTCTTTTGTGTTGAGCAGGGAGGAGTCTGTTTTCCACTGGAAATCTCTATGACGAGAATGATAAATTTCACCAGGGAATGATTTCATCCTCAGCTGTGCCTGCCTATGTGTCATGCCACCAGCCCTGCCTAAAGGACCACGTTCTGCACTTCCTTGGGACGTGCACCTCCTTCGGGTCAAGCACAAGAGCAGTGAGATGTGCAGACAGATCCTCCCTGACCTGAGCAGGCTCGTGCCCAGGCTGTCCCACGAGCTGCTAGACACAGAACAAGGCCAAGCACGCTGAATTGTGCTGAAGTGCCTGGAGAAGGGCTCTGCCTGTGCCCAGTAAATAAACTCTGTGGGTCAAATGGAGCCTGGAACAGCTTGTGCTCCCTGAGCACAGTACACCCTGGCACTGAGTGAGAAAGCACCAGGCTTTTGTTTTAATCAGAACAGGTAGTTATCTACGGGGAAGGACAGTGCTCACATACAGAAAGGGCAGAGTTAAAGTTAGCTGGTACTTTTGTAGTGATTGTTTCCTTTTGCAAACTTAATGCTTTTAAAATTTCTTTGCCATTTGAAAGCTTTGTAAAGGCCTTCACTGTCGTGTTATCAAAAGTTATTGTGACCTCATTTAAAATACACTGAATATCTTGAGTAGTTATCTTAGACCATCTTGACTTGTAAAAGGGGATGAGCTTTATAAATAAAAGGGTAAATTATTAATGCGGTCTCATATGAGTCTAGACAGTGGTGTTTGAGCAGGACACTGTCATAGCAATAAAATTTCATCAGAATCAGGAGATCTAGGGATCACAGTAGCAATGTTTTTCAGCTCCATTCCTGAGCAGGAGAAAAGTGTTCTGTCTCCTCTGTTAAATATTAAATTGTTGATCTGTGGATATTTTTTCAGGCATTTGATGCATCTGGAAGAATTGTCCTTTGAACTACAAGGACCACCTTTTGTAGTATAACTAAAATTGGAAAGTTGTAGAACTGTATCTTAATAATTCAGCTTTTCATGGCAACATATAATTAAGATTTCCATTGGGAATGTGGGGAATGAACCTATATCCCCATAAAATCCTAAGAAAATTTAAATGAGATTATTTCCAAGCAAGAGATACTGAATTGCAGTGAGAGAAAGACAAAAGATTTTTTTTTCCAGGAAAAATACCCTTAAAAATAAATGTATGAGAACCATCATCCAATATAGCATTTGGGAATTGCTTGTTTATGGTTTCCTTTCTGATTCTCGGTGGCAAGACAAAAAAAAACGCCTGATCTCATTTTGTTTTAAAATGAGTATTTTTATATAAAGCAGGTATTCTATTCCATTAAATCCCTAGGCATTGTGCACAAATGACAGCAAAGGTGTGGCTATTGGTCCATTTCCAGGCAAATCTTGTATTGGCTGATATTCACTCAACTAATATAAAGTCTTTAAAAATAGGATACAGAATGGAAAAATGTTCAATCAAAGCATGTATAGAATAGTCTTCCTAATGCTCACAACTGTCATTACATCTTAGTTATTTGGATTTGCAGACAGGAGGGAATCATCTGAAAGAAACATATTTCAGCACCAGAAATTGAAGGAAAATAAAACTAAATAATAATAATAGTAATAATAATAACAATAACAACAACAATGACTATAATAATAATAAACTCTGGGTTTTGGAAAAGGAGCATCTTTAAATCCATTCTATTTCAGTTTTATTTTCATGTCTTCCCTTTAACTAAATTAATTTCTACATGCTGTTGCAGAGAAATAATGTCACTGAAATCCAGGCAGTCCTTCCTTATCAGTCAACAGCTGTCCCCAGATGCAGCATTTTAATTTTGAAAGGAATATAAGAGCAATACATTTTCACTGACAACCATGCAGCAAACAACCCTCATTCTATAATAACTTGTCTACAGTGTTTCTATTCATAGTGGCTTTCTGCCTATTTCATGTTGCTGAATTTTATATTCACCTTTTTTACATTGTTTAAAGAGAAGGTTGTCCATTTCTGTTTATAATTTAAAAGTTCATTATTTTTGCTGGCTCCTTTTCTCTTCAGTACTGCTTCTTGTTTGATCTGTTCCTGTTGTCCTACCAGCAGGAATTCCATTGTAACCAGACTGCTGTGCTCAGTGTTCCTGCTGTTTTCCATTTTAATTGCTATTATGATGTTTGCCTCTCTACTATAAGACTTGGTAAATAAAGAAGTTACTGTACACCTTAATCTTTGTAAATATATAAACTGTATTAAAAATTCTGCTTATAAACTTTCATAGATTCATAAGATCCTTTCAGAACAAACTGTAGTCTTTTAAAACTCAGAATAATAAGGCATATTCAGTTTTTTCCTAAGAATTTACATGTCTTTTAACAAAATACTGTAAATCAATTAAAGTTACAGGAATGTTTTCCAGAGCAAGTTTTCATGATTATTAAAAATTCTTTAGCTGTCATTACTTGTCATTCATGTACTGATATAAATGCAATTGGTGTTTCTAATTCTTTTATGCCAAACTCTCAGGAAGCCATCTCATTAGCAAAGATAATACTGCTAGCTATGCCTTTACAGAAGACTGTCAGGAATTTCAGTTAAATAATATATAATTTTGTAAGATATTATCCTCAATGTTTCTTTATCTTAGAATATGCTTGGAAAAGAAAGATTTTTTTTGCATAGTTCAAACTAAATTTAGTTTTGTTTGTCTGGGCCTGGAATATAGAATATTATTGAAAACTAGAACCCCAAGCCCTATCTTGTATCTCCAAAGCTAGAGAAAGCACTAAGGGTGAGCCAGAACTGTCACTGTAAAAGCCAGCTGGGAATTTGCCCAAATGTCAGGTCATGATTTGACTTAGCCCAGTGTAGATTGGTACCAGACATAAAATTTGGGTCAAAATTCAATTTCTCTCCAAGGACCTGATGTGTTTCCATTCAAGCTTTCCCATTTATATTACAGTCACTTGTCTGAGTTTAATGGTGAAATCCATATCAAGAATAACACTAGGAATACAGGCTGTTGGATTATTCATGTCTGTGGAATTTGGGAATTCCTGCTGTCATGTCACAATGACACCACTGGAAAACCAATGTACCTGATTGATTTTGTGTAATTAATCTGATCGTGGATTTCGTGTTTCAAAGCATTCCAGATTTGGAGGAAAGAGAGTATGCCAGACAGAGGGTTCCTTGTAAATGCAGCTGTCTCATTTTAAGAACTGAGCCAGGGCTGCAAAAATAGTCTAAGAATCAGTGGCTGATTCATCTAGTTCTTTCTGGGTATTGACTCTGTGCTGTGCTGAAACAGCCATAAGACTGCAGTTAAGGTTTTCATGAAGACTTTCAGTTTCATAGCATAAGGATTTATTTTCACATTCCAAATTGTTTGAAAATCTTGCATACAAGGATTATTATTTTGAAAGTACTTGTATTTCTGTGCTTGATTTTTTTTTTCTTTCTATTTACAGCCCGTGCAGGCAATGATAGATATTTGTGAAATATTTTCCTGTAAACATCATGAGAAATTCGAGGCCCCAAGTTCTCAGCTAATTAGATACTGCTTACAGTGTTCCCTGTAATTAAATACACTAGAATGATGAAGTCCTGAAATACTGGGTTTATGTTTGAAATGCTTTATCTCATCCCATTTTAAAACCTCCTTTTTTCATATTTTTTTCTTTGTGCAATTGTATGTGCAGAATGCATGAATGCAGAGACATCAGATTCAAGCAGAGATGCAGGCACTGAATTTAGGGATTATAATAAGCTACCCAATGGAAAAGGACATAGGTATACTGGTCAATAGCTGGCTGAACGTAAGCCAGTGTGTGCCCAGGTGGCCAAGAAGGTCAAATGGCATCCTGACTTGGATCAGCAATGGAGTGGCCAGAAGGATGAGGGCAGTGATCTTCCCCCTGTACTCAGCGCTGGTGAGGCCACACCTCAAATCCTATGTTCAGTTTTCTAAAGAAAGACATTGAGGTGCTGGAATGAGTCCAGAGAAGGGCAATGGAGCTGGGGAAGGCTCCAGAGAGTAAATGGTGTAAGGAGAGGCTGAGGGAGCTGGAGGTGTTTATGCTGGGGAGAAGGAGCCTCAGGGAAGGCCTTCTTGTTCTCTACAATTACCTGAAAGAAGGGTGTAGCAAGGTCAGGGCCAGTCTTTTCTCACAAGTAATAGGTGAGGAAATGCCCAAAAAATTGTGGCAGGGGAGAGATAGATTGGATATTAGGAGAAATTTCTTCCATGGAAGAATGGACAGGCATTGGAACAGGCTGCCCAGCTGAGTCACCGTCCCAGGAGGTGTTTAAAAGGCATTCCAGATAGATGTGGCATTTAGGACATAGTTTAGTGGTGGCCTTGGCAGTGCTGGGTTAATAGTGAGACTCAATGATCTTAGAGTGCCTTTCCAACCTAAATTATTTTTTTATTGTCTATGCATAAATATGGCTGATCATCCAAATGAGTGCTTCTCCATTAATTTACAAATTTACAATAATCCTATGTGCAGATTAAACACATGTAACAGGCAATGAACACTCCAGTTGGGCAGCAACTGAAATGGAGTTTTACTCTATCATTCACTGCTTTGGTCCATGCTCTGCTTGGTATGTATAGTTTTGCAAGACCAATATATGGAAGTTACTGTGTATAGGCAAGTAATATTGTCAGTGAAACTGTCGGTAATCCCTGAGTGAGCAAGCACCTTAAGTTCAGTTTTTTCAGGATGGGTGATCTCTTTATGGTGCAACATACCAAGTTGTAGTGACCAAAAAGTGTCTGTCAAATAGGAGAGTGTAAATGTTTTTTATATTTTAATTCACTGATGAGCTGCGTAATTCAATAAGACTCACCTATCTAGTTTCTATTAACTCGTCTTGTGAAATGAACCACCCATTGTCTATTCTTTTTGTAATTTTTTTGCTCCTTCTGATTAGGAGATTGAACTGGAGGATTAAGGACAATCAGATCAAGGCAGTAAAATTAAACCTCTATTAGGATTTCACCTCATTTTTCTCCAATTGCAGGACCTCTCATGGAACTGGATGCTTCCCATGAAAGTATAGGTGTTTTCCTGCATCTTTAAGGATCCAATATCTTTGGGAGTCAAGCAGCATTTCTGAAATGTAATTCCAAAACGAAAGGGAGAATCTAATGTGAAAAAGATTTTTGCACATGTAATTGAAGAAAATTTCAGCAAATGGGTATTTCTTGGATAGGGAGCTGCAAAGAGCCTGGATAAAGCAGTAATATTTCAGAATCATTCTAGATGCATAGTGACTGTAATGAAGATCCTTTGTTTCACATCTGTAAGAGAAGAGTAGATATGTATAGCAAACTCTTACACTGAGAGACAATTCATGTACACTAGGTATATGCCACTAGGTATACACACATATGTGCAGAGAACACATATGTGTAGAGAATTATGGCTCCATTCTGCCTCAGCCTTCTACTGCCTTTTTTTTCCCTGTTTTTTCTTTTTTTTTTTTTTTTTTTTTTTTTGGGAATAGAGAGGCTCTCAAAGCATCTCCAAATGTCTGTGTGGTGTCAAGTTTAGCTTTCTACCACCCAGAAATAGAAATGTTCATTGCAAGCTGTAACCTGACTGCATGGAGCTAAATGATCTTTAAAACAGAATAGACTCACAGACCTTAAATAATTCCTTTTCTTCTTTGTCAGCATTCACACAATGAACTTAATACAAGTAATGACATCAGATATGTACAGCATGCTCTGAGTACAGTCACATGCTGTAACCATGTCATGCCTGTGTTCATTTATATTGTTTTAATAAAGACCACTGCCCCTCTATTCATTTTATACGTGGCTGCATATTCTCGCTTAGTCAAAGGAAGCTTGAGGCCTGAATCATTTATAAAGCATGTATTCATGCTTTTGGTCAGTTACCTTAGATTTCACCAGCTGCCTGTAGGAGCCTCAAATGTATAGCAGCTCAGGAGTTTGTGGAGAATTTATTATACTTGACAATATTCCCAAGCATATTTGGTAGAATGGTCTGAATATTAATGCATCTCCTGAGTCAGTACAATCCCTCACTGTTCTGTTGTTACTGCTTTCTTTGAAATTCAGTCAACAGCATGCAATACCAAAACAACAAAAATATGTGCACTTATCTTCAGGCCATTAAAATCCTACAGCTGTGTTTACCTTCCTTTTTGTGCAAGGAATGAGTAAAATGCTTTCAATCAAATGCATGTAGAAAAGAGGAAGGACAGGGAAACTCCCTAGCAGGGATTAGAAGCTGCTGCCTTCCTGGCACTTGCTGCAGAACAGAAACATCCTGTATAATGTTAGTTGCCCTTTTCATTTCTGTTGAAGCAGTGACAGAGTTTCTAGCACCCCCTACTTAATGGCTAAGGGGCCCATGGGTACAATTCTGCAATCTAATCATTCCAGGTAATTTGCCGTATGGATGGTTGGGTTAAGGCAAAGTGGTCCAGAGACCTGAATTCATTTCAACCCCGACTTATCGTCACAACTGGAATGAGATTCATGTTTTAATCTTAAACTTTGTCCATATATATTAATGACTTCTCTCCTACCTCCCACACCATGTGCAAAGGAAAATGACAATTTGTTGTTTTAATTTCAATTTGGCTGATGAAAGGAGACAGGGAATCTAATGTATGTATGAGTAGGGAGAGAGACAGCTCTCTCGACTGATCAGCTCTTTGAGTTAATTAATACCTATATCATCTTGCAAAACTATGTGCTTCCCATGCTTGTATTTTTTTAAGAGCTATGACTGTCATTCTTGCAGGAACCCTATGTGTTCCCTTCAGAACAGGGACTATTTTGATCTAGACATGGGGTTTTTTTTATTACCTTGCCTTTTCAGAAAGGAAAGCAGACTGATTCAAACACACATTTTAAAAACTGAAGCAAACAAACAATGTCCCTTCCCCCCACTTTCTTACTGGAGTGATCTACTGTGGTAAAATTTTATTTATAAAAAAATATTCAGTCTTTCTGCCTCTCCTTCATTTCTCCACCCCAAAATAAAAGAAAGACCTAACTTCTCACAGAGCAATTTTTGGAAGGTAAAAAAGGTCACCCATTTCTCTTTTCGTTTTCAAATCCCAAGAGGAGATTTTCAAGGATACTAAGGGCTGTTAAGCACCCAATTCCCACTGAGCATCAGAGAGAATTGGACGACTGGCTGCCCTTTGTGTCTTTGATTTATTTCCCTCTTTGGTCTTTACTAACAACAATTTTTTCTCATTTGGAACACACTGATTGAAAACATCCAAGGTCAAATTAATTTTGCGGAATTCTACTGAAGTCAACAAAGACACGCACCATGATGGAGTTGAGTCTATAGCTGTACTTTTAGCCTCTCATTAGTACCAAATCTTCAGGTTTTTTATCTCCATTGGAACCACTTGGAGAAAGAGAGGAAAAGACAACTTAATAAATGCTTAAAACTGAAGAGGAATCAAAACTAAATTGAAATAGGGTTTTTTTTGCAAATTTTATTTTTAAAAGTATTATCAGGAAAAATGTTTTACTTTTTGCAGGTTTATGTTCCTGACATATGTGTTTCCTCTGAAAACTTTACAAGAAAAAAGATGGGCTTCTTGCTTAACTAGGGTTTTTTTCTCAGCTTTCTTTTCTGTATATCTTCCAGTGGTTGTTAAGAGTGGAATTCATCTCACATCACTTTACAAGTCTGCAATCTAGCTGTCTATATTTGAATTACTTTTCCTTGGCTACATTTACAGTCTTAAAAAAGACAAAGGCACTGTGGGGCATAATTAATCTGACCTATCCTAAATAAGATGTGAGGAATAATACCCTATGTGTACTTGTTTTTCTCTACTAGCAAGAAGGGTAATCCAGCTGGCTAGATCAGATTTGCACTGTAGGAGTCTACATTTGATCAGATGAATCCTCCCCTGCTGTCATCCATTTCTTCTTCCTTCCAAGGCTAACCTTGTTCAGTCTAGTGTGATTGTAGTTTGTTTGTATGATAAATTGCATTTGTGAATCTTCACATGTTTTATTTTTTCTGATGTTTGTACATTAAAAAAGACAAATTCCAAACTAATGAATATGATGGAGCAGAGCATGTAAAATTTGGCACATTTCTCTGTCTGACATATTATGCTGGCCTTTGTCACAGAAATATACAAGCACTTTAGCTGTCCCTATCCATTTATATTCTTCATTAAAAATAATTTATTTTTATTCAAGTGTAGTAGCTTTGTTCTGATGTGGTATAGAATTATCTAATGCAAACTAAAATACATTTTTATTCTATCAAGAAGATACTGAGAGCTAACTGGAAGGATTATGGTTGAGGAACTTATAGCATTTGTCATGGTGACGAGTACAAGTTCCAGGTGACTGGAGACTGGTGGTTCACATCAGACTCCTGAGATCTCCCTGAACAACTGCTTCAGAAATGCTGTTATGTGGGATTTGTTACTTCCTGGGGCAGAGTTTCCAAATATCCCAGTGATGTTATTGAAGATGCTGTCCATCATTATTAGCCACTTCAAGCAAAAATCTGTATTTGCTGATAGCATGCCATAAAGATATCACACTGCAGCTGATATAATTTTAGTTTAATTCTCCACGATTTGTTGTTGCTCTGTTGTCGTCATTGTTAAAGTGTTTTCATACTTAATCCTTGCACTGGTATTTTAAAATACAGTTTTGCTTAGTTAGAGCCATTCTCCTTTGATTGTAATGGAAGGTGCAGAGAGGGTAGGGAAATGCATTTGTCTGCAGCTCAGATACAACCAGGTTTAGAAAGCTTAGTTTTAATGACATGGGCCTCACTTAAAAAACTGGACAATCAGTACTTAAGCCATTATGTGTGCCCACTGACTGTAATATCTGAGCTACAGCGCTACAGCTTCAAATGAGAACTACCCACCTAGTTTATTTAGTTTTTGAGAATATCACTACATGGCAGGAAAAATGGAAGATTTACATGACTACTCTGCTGTTTACATGTCTGTTTTAGCTGTACAGTTACTGTTGAGCTGAAATTCAACAAAGCCACAAGGAATACTGAAAAGGTCTGAATTCTTTTTGTGGATCAAGAATATACATCTTGAACAATTTGATTTTAGATACTGTCTCAATCTGTTATTAGAATATGTTTCCTAGGTAGAATGGTGGGAATCAAAGATTGCTTCCCTAAACTGCAGTGCTTTAAGGTACTTTGTCAGATTGTCTCATCAATAACTCAAACATAATCAATTTTACTTACATTATTCCTTATGGTTCCTTGTTTATACAGTATTAAAGACCTCCACTCATGAAGATTCTACAACTTCCTCAGCTCACCTCTTGCAAGACCTCATTTGCTTTTACTATCATACAGACTTTTTGTCTTTTTACCTAAGCCAAATCTTCTTTTTTACCCTTTAAATGCAATCCACCATAAGCTGAGAAAACAGATTATTCTGATCTTTGATATTTTTTGGGATCATGTTATCATACTCTCACTTTTACTTTCTCTTTGGTGTAAACTACTAAATGCGTTCATTCTTTCCTCCAAGGTATTATTTCTGGACAGCTTATGATTCTTACAGTTTTTCAATTTCTGCTTGGTCCACACCTTCCTTTAAGTGCAGGGAAACTAGCTAAGATTTACCAGTATGGTGTTTATAATATTTTGCAGCAGGATGATGCTGTTGACACTTGCTGAATGTGTAACCCACAGTCAAGGCCCCAGTGCTTACTTTTTTATTTACTTTAAGCATAGATGAACAGCCAACATACAAAATGATTATATGGACACAGAATATTTGTTTGGAGTCTACGTGAAGGACAAGACAGCTTTGTACATAATCTAATAGTGCCAGGCCTTTTAGTATTCTTATGGTAGCCTTAAAATCTGTATTATTTTTTCCATAGAGCTTCTGATTAGGTGTTGTTCTAGCATCGGGGACAGTCTGTGAAGTTGATTCTTCCTGACACTGTTATTATTGACTGATTTTCAGGTCAGACCTCCACCTCCAGTTTCTCAAGGTGAGTTTTAATTCCTGGCTGTCCTCCCTATCTTTTTATCTGAAAATGTAATTATCTGCACATTAAATAAGTACCCACTTTATTCTCTCATCCAGGTCACTGGATACCAGATATGGAGCAGACTCCCATGGATACTCACACAGTATGTTCTTCTCTTTTGACAATGAACCATTGATAACTAGAGTACAGTTACACTATGGAGTACAAAGGAATACATTGAAAATGAGACCAATTAATTAGAAGCAATTAATGATTAATATTTTGACAAGTTCTGTTGCAGTTTAGTTACTTATCGTCATTCTTAGTGTAATTTTTTTCCTTTTTTGTTTATCAAAACCCCCCCAAACCTACTCAACAAAAACACAAATAACTAGAACTAAACTGCTTGCTCTTTGAAAAGAGGCATTATGAAGAGATGAATCACTGTTATGATATATATTTCTGCTATTTAAGGCCATTTGGTACTTTCAAGTAAGTTAATTTTTAAGTGTGTCAGCAGAACTTAACATTTTGAGGAAGAGCGTACTCCTTGCTCAAGACATAAAGCAAAGGACTCAGAGAAATTCTGAATTAGTAGTAGAATGGTGTATAATGAAGATTCTGATGATATTGGTAGACCTCTTATCTTAGTGGAAGAACAATGCTACTAAGAATGTCTTTGGGATACACCACCAACCATAAGACACTTTGGTTTATATTGTGAGCTTTTAGTTTTTAACTGAAATTCTGGTTTGGTTCATAGCTTACCTGAGGATCTTCAAGTGTATTTATGCACAGACTCAAAAAAAAGTGCACACACACCCACACAGATTCCTCAAATTCTGCCTTTTACTGTGTATTCCATAAAACTGCATTCAAGTCTTTGTTGGATTACACAATTGTAAAATTAAAGCTGAAATTGGCCTTCCAGTCTATAAATAAATATCTTGGTCTACAAATGAATAAAATATAAAGTATTACCTATGAAAAACTGTTAGATGAAGCTGAGCAAAGAACCCTGTCTCTCCTATTGCTTATAGAAACCAGAGTGCAGATGTTCAGCCCCTGACTGCTTATTTGCAATGTTACTGTTCAGGTCATGGGTGACCATCTGTTTCCTTTCACTTTATGACATAGCACTTGCCCTCCATGAATCTTTTTGAGTTTCCTTCTGATATGATGGCAAAAGAGGAATGAAAGAAACACTTATTTGGACAAGAGGCAGAGGAGCTTGAATGAATAATATTATTGTAGTAAAACAGTGTGATTCTTCTCTTTAGGTACCAAGCATCCCTAACAGTGTCGTTAACTACTCCTCAAACAAGACGAAGAGAAAGATACAGAGCCCTATAATTGTGTGACTTTAGCCCCTTTAGCCCCTTAGGGCTCTGTTTCTTCCCATTGACTAGATTGGCCTCCTTTGGAAAATGATAAACAGAACAGTAAGTATCTAAATTAGCTGCCATGGTATGACTCCCCCCCTCTAAGGAACTGGATTAATACTCGGAGCAAATGTTTGTCTAAACTTTGTAGCAGTAAAACATTAGCTCTTTCAGAAAGCTGAACTGGCATTCAGTACAGTTTCATGAATCAGAAGTCTTTTCTGTAACACAGATGGGCATTTTTTAGATTAATTCTAACCCTATATTATGAATAGTTCTCTTCATGAGTGGGCCTGAGTTTATTTCTACAGGGAAATAGTATCTTTTCTTTTTTGAACAAGATACTTCTAAGCATAAGGGGAGAGAACAATGAAACAATGTTGAAAAGAAAAAACAAAATGCAAAGTTAACCACAAATTTCCATAATGAGGAAACAAACCACAATGTTCTCTGAGATGGTGCCAGCCAGTCCCTCACTGCTTTTCAATATAAAAAAATGGTAAAATAAGAAAAGTTAAGGGACTTTCAAGTGATTTACGTGTCCTGTTGATTTTAAGTCCCAACTTCTTTTGTCAAATATGTATATGGAATACTGTTGCATGCAATTGTACACACTTGAAAGAAATGGCAACAAAATTATGTCCAATGTATACGTTGTGTAGGGAAGCTAAATCTTATGCCAGTATTCTGACTTTCAAGAGCTTGCCCAAACACATAAAGAGTCTGGAAAGACGGGTTCTATTTTATGTATCCTCAGTAACTGTATTGCAAAATGTTGTGTTTGTAGCACAGCCACTGTGCTCAAAAGCTTGGTACCTTTAATGGTTTGAGTCAGATTTAAATCAGTTTAATTATGACTGTATGTACATGAGAAGAATTTAACCTATGCTTTCTCATAAACACTTGTTGTAATTACAATTTCAGATATGAAATATACAATTTAAGTAAGTGGCTAAAAACTCTCATATGTCTTCTAGCTTACCACAAACTATCTTGGGTCATTATTTGACTGTCAACTGAGTGAATGCACTCAGATTTGAAACCATTTCATTCCAAACCAATTCTTTCCTTTTATAAGCCTTACTATTTTTAGTTGACTCCAGAATCCACAGACTTTTTAAAGCTAATTTTGCCATTTTTCACCAACAGTAGATCTAGGTAGGTGTCAAAATGCTGATCAATATGTTCCTGGGAAGAACTAATCTGAAAGAAGTTGATATTTCGTGGAAGGTTCTACAATTTTCATTGGAAAATTCTGGAACTTGCTGAAACTCCTCGTGTATAGCCCTGAATGTCACTAATTCTGTTCTACTTTTGAACTCATTTACCTTGCAACCTTTTTCTTATTTGCGGAAAACTGTAGAAGACGTGGTATCTGCTAATTAACTTGTGTCTCAAATAGAGAAATTGTCTTGACTTGGGTTTCATTTCTAGTATTTCCATGTAATTTTTGCTTTCACTGAGCCAAGAAATCAATATTAGTATTACACAATTGTGCACCGAATCACCTTTGAACTGTAATGCTAAGTGAAGAACAGAAAACCTTCTGTATTTTTCCAATCTATGTCTACAAACTTAGAGCTGGGGAGGAGTGTCTCCGCACCTTGCAAAATAGGGTACTGAATTTTATTAAGTCAATACATTTCCTACAGATTTATGTCACTATAAATAAGTTAAGTGAGCTGAGTTATTACTCAAAACACCGAAACAGAAAGTCGATGCATTTGTGGAAAAGTATTTTCTTCTTTAATCTCAGAACATTTGATATAGAACATTTGCATTTGACTGGACTTTGTATAAAAATGCAAAACAACCACCTATTACTTCCCATGGGAAATTAGTCAGCAGTCCAATAGTTCTAATGCTTAGGGTCCTTTTTTCACTTCATCTTTCTATTCCTTTATTTAATTTTATTAATTCTCATTGCACAGGTACTGTTTTAAATTATTCTTGTATCCCTTTGATATTAATGCTGCTACATTCTCAGCTCTCTAGCCTACTGCCCAGAAGCATCACATTAAATTCTTCTTTTGCAGTAGAAGAGACAAGCTGTCAAAAGCTAAGAGTGCAGTTTAGGCTGCCTCTGCAACTTTGTGTTAGGTAGGCAGAATAGGTAGGTAGAGTAAAGCACTTGAGGCATGTTCACATAATTTTTTACTAGATGTACAGTTGCGCTATCAGGGTCCACTTAAACACGTGATCCCAAACAGTTTTTAGCCAGAATTTAGAATTTTAGGTTAGGAAAATCTTATTCTGATGTCCTGGGGTGTTTGAGACACCCTAGATATACCTGACATACATTGTCAGGCAGCAGTGTATGTCAGATCCTAAGGATGAACAGGTAATTAGAAGCCCTGAGATCATATCTAACTTAATGGGTGCAAGGGGAAGTTGATGCTTCTGGCTGCATTTGCATGAGAGCCTAATAATTCAGCTGTTCACCAAAGGACCTTTTTATCTAGCTCCTCACTGTAAGAGGATTTTCATATCCAGCTTTTGTGTTCTAGGAGGGCATCTGTAGCAACAGTCCCTGGAGTGATTTGACCATGACTTAGCTTCTCTTGCTATTATCACTGAGATACATTACAACCAGAAAGGGAAAGGCAGTCAGACCAGATAGTGGAGCCTTGCCCTGTAAATAGTTGTTTGGGCATTTGGCCAGAAAGGATAATATGGGGTCAAGTCCTGCACAGTCTCTTTTTTCTCATTTTTGTCAAAGGCCAAATGCTTAAACTACCCTGGGAGCAAACTGGTGTCTAAAAGCAGGAAATTATGTCAGGCCCTTGGAACCTGGAAATCTGAACAGTGACCATGAAGCAGGTGTTTAAAGCAGAAAAGTCATTTTAGGCACACTGAAATTCTCTGATAGAGTGAGATCACACATCTTTATGTTCCACTTACTCTCTGCCTTGAATCCCAGTCTACAGACTTAATTTTTCCTCTAGACATTGTAGAACAAAGTTGGATCTCTGACTCAGCTTTATGAATTCCATTTTTTTGAATATGCTGAGTGCATGACTTTTAAGCATTGAAGCACTGAACATTATTATGTCAAAAGCCTTTTGTTGAGTGATTACCATGGTGAAAAATACTCTAAAATTATGTTTCCAGAGTGACAGAGAAGTATTTTCATTATTTGGCTTGATGCATAGCTCCAAGTCTCTCATTTCCTGCTCATTATTTGCACCTTCTGCATGTAGGGATCTGTGGTACAGGCTGATAGCAAACTGTTTCCCAGGCTATAGTCACCGCTGGCTAGGTTATTCATACCCATCCTGTCTTCCATTTTCCCCCAGTTTCCTTCTTAAATAATTTCTAGTTAATTCCAATATCTAGTTTTTTTGTTCTCCTTTGCCCTTATTCTTCCTTGATTTTAGCTCACTGTTTTGTGTTTTATGCTTGTAAGCCAATCTCCTTTTTTCAGTACATTTAAAGTCAAGTCTCCAAAACATCATTGTGTCTGAATGATGATACTCCTTTGTCTCCTCTTTAATTTTCTTCCCGTGTTTGCAACAGTTGGATTATGTACATCATGTACCAAGAACACTATTTTATGGTGTTTGCCTCTAACTCATGAGAGTAATTCAGCACATCTCTTCCACTCTTCTGACATACATACATCCACACATTTTCAAAATGCAGGTGTTCCATTCTATGCCATAAGCAATACATGAACAAGGGCTGATGTGTGAACTTTCTTACCGCCTAAACAAAACCCTTTATTTTTGTTTGAGTTTCATAATATTGGAGAGAAGAGTTTTGGCATATGAAGGGTCTTGAGTCTGCCTCTCCTCCACTTCTGGATGGGAAAGGATGGGCACTGCTGTATGTACTGATGGTTCCCCTGAGTGTGATTCCTCCCACCTTGTAATCAGAAATGCTTGCCTTTTGTTCCTAGTCCTCTAAAAGATACTGTCTAGAATCTGACCAGTGAAATTATGTCCAAATGATTGGAATTTATCCAAGTTATAAATATATATATGAATACAATATAATTACAAAGACTTACAACAAGAAAGTGGCTTTAGTAGTGCATAGATCCTAACCAGAATTTTGCTTTTTGTGCCTCCTTACAAATGAATTCCTCTAAATCCCTACATCAACAGCAAATGGAGCCCATTATTTTCTAGGCAAGAATATTAATATTATAAATATGCATACAAAATTTGCAATTCCTTATTGCCAAAACATAATGCATGGTCTTGTTTAACTGTACATTGAAAGATTCTGCTGGAGTATGTATGCACATGTGTGTACTTGAAGAATGAAAGATTGATACTTCCGGTGCTGTGTCTATCCCTCTTGATTCTGTGAGCATGGGCAATGTGTTTGAGGGGAGCTGCTGACAAGGGAAGTGGTTTGCTTTTCCATCGTCCAGTGTTGTCTAACAGTCCCTTGGGAACATTTTAAGGACTGGAGAGATGAACAAAATCTTTAGTTTTCTTTGAGAGTCTGGCATCTGGTCAGGGTTGGTAGGCCAAAAATGATGATGATCTTTCCACTTTTCTTATGCATTTCTTCTTAGATGTCCAGTGTTTCAGAACTGAGGTTTTTGCTTCAAACTGGACAGTGCAATCTGCAGGTAATTAGGGTCTACCACTTTGGTGGTCAATAGTACATTCCAGAATTAAGGTGTTACTCTTGCTCATCAGGAAATGCATATTGCAGTATATATAATATTCTCATCCAAACCACCTGCCTTTTCAAAAATTTTTTTTTCAAATCTTACTGAGCACATCCTTCTCAATTTTCGTTTCCAATGTGCTTGTATTTTAAATTAGACTCATTCAAACTTCTGAGCAAACAACCTTGAAGAGCCCTATGTCAATAACCTCTACACACATAAAGCAATATGCAGTTTACAGAACCTGTTGTGCTCTCCCCAGGCCAGCACAGTTCCAGAAGGCAGTGTGCAGCCATCCAGGTAACTACAGCACTGTTTATAGAGCTGACAAGTGGGCCACCACAGCATCCCAAAGCTTCAGCAGTTACAGCCTTACCCTGTCCTTTTCAGGTTCATATTAGCTTTTCTTGATGTGGTACCAGCTTAGATGACAGCAGCAGCACACAGTTGTGCATGGGCAGGCTGCATTAACCTCTTCATTAAAATCAATGGAATTACTCTTCAGGAGATGCACAGGAAACAGAATGACAGGCACTAGAGAGCTCTAGAGCTTCGTACATCTGATGTACTTTATATGAACACTCGGTAGAAAACTTAATTACTTTCATGAGTGAAACACAGCTAGCCTAGGTAGGAGTCAGAGGTAGAAAATATTGTCTGGAATTCAGGGGAAACCATCCAATCCCTGCAGGAAAACAGTAAAAATTCAAGTGTGTTGGAAATTCTGGAAAGAGCAAAGGAATACTAAAAAAAGAAAAAAAGAAATCACTTGAAGAGCTAGAAATAACCTCATTCACAAAATAATGACTCACCCCTTCTTTCCAATCAACTCCTTAAATGAAATTTTATCATTGAATATAGTTCACCTAAAAATCATAAAATAAGAAAAACCTTATTAAAAAGTTCACCCACATACCCCATAGCTAACAATTGGCTATTTATTTTCTTCCAGTTGCTTTATAAATTCCCATGGGAACAGAAATCTCTTTTTGATTTCAGGCAGGAAATATCATTCTGTCAATATGCTTGTCTAACGTACACTAAGTCATTTTTTTCCAAATAGGTGACATTTTAACATCGAATTTCATTTACACAAAGACCACAATATTAAGAAAACTTAATGTAATCATTTTTCTTGTATGAGTAAGAATCCAGATACAAGTCTGGAATGAATTTTTCAGCAGTGTTGAAGGCAATAATGGTTAGCTTCCTAAATGCTGATGTTTGAATTTTGGCCTTTTCCACTTGTGCTTGTTCAGCTCCTTGAGTAGCTGTGAGCAGCTTTATTTTTCTATTTGATATTGTTAGTTTAGTGAAGACTCAATCCAACAAAGTTCATAGGTAAATCTCAAAGCAGTAAAAAGATGCAGCAAACCATTTACTTCTATGTATTCCTTGCCCTGTTATTTTGGCAGCAGGACCATGTCCTCGTTGGGAACCTTGTTTGTCAGCTTCATTGGTCCATCCCAGTCTGTGAAAACTGCAAATTCAAAAAAAGAAGTAACACTCAGTGCATTTCTAAGGGAAAGTTGGACATAGGGCAGACTTGCTGTGGTGGTCTGTTACGAGGATGCAGGACTGAGTTCTGCTGTTTACAGCCAATGCAATCACTTTCCTGTTGTCATCTTATTATGAAAGTCCCATACCTTCTCGGTGATTTCTCATGGACACCTCCTCACAGCACTGACTCCTTCTTCACAGCACAGCCAACAAACTCCAACTCTATCTTCACCCAGCCAACTCACTCTTTTGCAGCACTCGTCTTCTTATTGGACGCAGCTGTGGCCTGTTAAGGGCAGGCCTGTTCCTAATCTTTGGTGATTAGTACAGCTGCAACTCCTCAGGGGTGAGACTACCTTCTGCACTATTTTCTTACATTCTATCTCTCCACACTTTCCTGTCCTCCTTATTGGACTAATCACGGTGTGGCTGGACAGGGCCCAGGCAGAAAGGGACCTGAGGGTATTGGTTAACAGCCAGCTGAACACGAGCCAGCAGTGTGCCCTGGTGGCCAAGAAGGCCAAGGGCATCCTGGTCTGTATGAGGAATAGAGTGGCCAGCAGGAGCAGGGAGATCATCCTTCCCGTGTACTCGGCACTGGTGAGGCAGCACCTTGAGTGCTGTGTCCAGTTCTGGGCCCCTCAGTTTGGGAAGGAGTTTGAGATGTTTGAGCGCATCCAGAGGAGTCAACAAGACTGTTGAGGGGCCTGGAACACAAACTGTGAGGAATGACTGAGGGAGCTGGGAGAGTTTAGCCTGGAGAAAAGGAGGCTCAGAGATGACCTTATCACTCTCTAGAACTGCCTGAAAGGTGGCTGTAGCCAGGTGGGGATTGGTCTCTTCCTCCAGGCAGCAACTGACAGAACCAGAGGACACAGTCTCAAGCTGCGCCATGGGGAATATAGGTTGGATATTAGGAAAAAGTTTTTCACAGAAAGAGTCATAATGTTCTGGAATGGTCAGCCTGGGGAGATGGTAGAGTCACCATTCCTGGATGTGTTTAAAAAAAGATTGGATATGGCACTCAGTGTCATGGTTTAGTTGAGGTGTTAGGGAATGGGTTGGACTCGATCATCTTGAAGGTCACTTCCAACTTAGTCATTCTGTGAATTCTGTGAATTCAGTCACCATTTCCCAGCCGCTTAAAAGTCATTATTAGAACACAGGAAATTATGAAAATGTAAGGCATTAGATAATATATATCTGAGAGACAAATGATACCAGAAATACAGTTTATTGTAGCTAGAGACTGGTATAACCTTTTGGTAAGAAAGGAGATCAGTTTCTCTGCTGTGATTCTGGAAGTTATTTGCATGGATACTGGTAATGTGACACACATATTCACTTGGTCAGTTTTATTTGCAGTGTCTTAACATGCACTCCTATCTCAGTGACTTTAAGTCACTTCTGCATTATGAAATATGTCTGTCATCAACAGTGCACTTTCCTTGGAAAAAATGTCACTACTTCTTTAATCCCACTTTCTAGCTGGAAAAGAAACTCAAAGTTAAGAATCCTACATTTAAGTATCTTCACAGAAGTGACTGTATGTGCACTGGGTGTCTAAGCTGCCACTGTAACCGGTGAGATATAGCCAATGTCACCAGCAGACCCTGAAGGTTCCTTCAGCTGACATTAAATCAAGTATCAGCATCCTGTCAGCTGCTTGGTGCTCTACACTCCATTGGCTAGGAGCTCTGTTCAGCAGCTCTCAGCCCCAAAGGAGAGACCGAGCATACTCCAATCTCAGGATCTGAACCCCAGCCTGTGAAAAGAGAGCACTGTGGAAGGCTCTCTAACATTCCCTTTCAGAAACATGTGAGGGTTAAATTAGTTGTTATTTAAAGAGGAATGGATGGAAGATTTAATGCCATTTTTGTAACATAGATATTTTAGGTCTACTAGCACTGGACAGAAAGGATTTTCCCCACCTTTCTGATATTCATTATGGTTTGTGGGGTTTATATTTTCCATGTTTTTCTGAAGCACAAGGTGTTGCAACAAAGGCAAGAAAGGCTTAAGGTCTTACTGGCATTTGATAAACTCTGAGTTCTGACTGATACTTGTCATTCAGGACTAAACTGATCTCTAGATTTTGATCTAAGAATGCTTGCAAGGTCAAGTTCCCACAGACCTTTTGGATTTTGCCTCTTGCTTTAACTGTGGGCCAGAATACACTCAATGAAATTACTGGCCAGTTTCACTTAGCAGATTTTTATATGACTGTGGTGCCTCAGGACAGCAGTGAAGACTCTGACCAACAGGGCCATAGCAGCTGCATATTTACAATACCTTAACTGTTGAAATGGTTTCTGTGTGGATCATAGCATGTATTACTGAAAGGTGCGGCAATTACAATACCCTGTGTATAGCAGACAGCTCTTAGTACTTCCTGAAACTCAGTTCCATCAACATTATATAAATTTGAATAAAAAATATCAAGTATTCAAAATTGTTGTTTGTTTTTGAAAGTCTTGGGTTGTATTTTCTGTTTCTTATTTGATTCACTTTCTTTACACCTAAAGCAGCAAAATCTTGGAAAATTTACATTTGGATACAAAATATTAAGTACTTGTATAGTGTTTTGGTTACAGAATCATGTTTGCTGTGGTGATAGATTTTTTTTTAAACTCCAGCATCATTTGCACAATATTCTCATATCCGCATGCATGAAAAAGAACAAGCTGTTAGAATGTTTTTCTCAAAAAGGTTTTGTGACAGAAAAAAACCCACATATTGCGGCTTTAAATTTAAAATGTTTATTTACAGTGGAAACCAAAACAAAAGCAGACTGATTTAGGTAGAGAAGATGTTTTTCTCCAGGACTTGTCATGATAGTCAGGTCAGGGCCAGTTTATAAGTGATGCTACCTTCAAGAGCAGTTAGGTGAAAAATATTTTGTTTGTTAATGAAGCTTCACAGCACTATGCAGTACTACATCATGCACTGCATGAGCATTCATTTGTGAATTGTAACATTTAAAAGCATTATAAAAAGATCAACTGCCTCCTTTTGTTCTCTCTTGACTGGTAATTTTGTACTGTCTGCTGAAATGGCAGCATTGGTGGCTGATTACAATACTGATGTCAAAGAAAGAGATGTCAAAGGCATCCTGTTAAAAATGCTACCTTCATTACATATCTGTTTGGTCATGTATATTGCAGATTATTTCTGAACATTAAAAAAACTCTGCATGGCATGGTCCAGAAATTGTGATTTTTACATTTAGTGATTTTCCCCCCAGCTCATTTCTTGTCATATAGAACTATTTAAATATTTCAATAATAATAATAGCAATTTGATTCACAAAAACATTGTTATTCCTGTCTCTCAAGAAAGGGTGCTTAAACTGTAAGCATCTACATTGATGTATTGCTATTTTTCTCTTAACTTTTCTATTAGGAAGCCACCATTGGAATGACTTTGGAATTTCAGGGTCACATTTAACACTACCAGCCTTGAAAACATTAAAACAAGACAAATGTTGCCAAATGCTTCTTGCTTAGGTAATGTGACTTTGTTGTCCCCAGTAAGTTTGCGCTGGTTATGGATGTTCAGCTGAGCTCACCTGTTCTCCAGTGGTAAATAGAGTGAACAGCATTTGAAAAAAACAAAAAACATTGGAACATTCACAGAAAAGAAAAGAAAAGAAAAGAAAAGAAAAGAAAAGAAAAGAAAAGAAAAGAAAAGAAAAGAAAAGAAAAGAAAAGAAAAGAAAAGAAAAGAAAAGAAAAGAAAAGATTTATTTATATTTTCTGTACTTTGTGTGTTAGATCATTCTTCTGTTTTGAAGAAACAATTTTAAAAGGAGTCATAGCTTTGGCCATGCATCCTTTGAAGGTGTTTTATCCTGCATGTTTTAGATATGCTTGGGGATGATCAGTCTACAAACCCAAGAAGAAATGTGGGCAGGTGCAGGTGTGAGAATAAACAGACACTTAGAGAGGACAACATAGACCATTTCCACATTTCTGTAGCAGAGGAAGAATTTGTGTCTTAACCTGTTTTGTCTAATGAACTGTGCTGTGTAACTGTTTCCAAATTTAAGTGTTTAAAGAAAACTAAGGCTTTCCTTGGGTTTGCTGAATGCCACATGAGAAGTAATTAATGGCTGGTACTCTCTTCATGATGATATTTTCAATCATTTCCATGGCCCATCAGTGCCAACAAAACAAAATGAACCCACAAGTGCCCCACCACCACTCCAAACAAATACATGCTAACCCTATTTTAAATTTAGGAGTTTTATCAGAAAGTATCTATAGCAGGAAAACACAGGTAAATTTTTACCCTCTTCATATTACACTTTATTTTTCTTAGAGGTGAGTCCAAGTTGCAGGGCCAAGCACAAAAAAAATGATCATGTCTCCATGGACACCCACAACTCTATTTCCACATATATAAATTAATGTTATGGATACAAATATCTAGTTTGAGAAAGAAAAGAAGTCCTATACCCAAGCCAATAAAAAAAGAGAAAAGAGGTAAGAAATGCATTCTGTCTAATCATTACTATGCAGAGATATTTTAGATATTAAGTAATAATCACATTGTTTAAAGCTTATTCAGGACAAAAGTAAATGCAGTTTCTGTAGGTCCATATTTTTAAAGTTATATTTACCCATCTCTGAAATATGCACATTTCACATATGCGTACATTTTTTTAACTACCAATTTTAGTAAGAATGGGTTTTCCACCTTTGTCCATTCAAATCAATGGTAAAACCCTTGCAGAATGTATTGAGATTAGTTTTTCTGTCATCATCACTACTTTGACCCAAGTAAATGATGTCAGCTTTTGTCACTGAAAAGAAAAAGCATATGCAGTTATGTCCAATGTGTTCCCGTTTATATTTTGAAATGCTGGCTGCTGAAAGCTCTGCTGAGGTCTAAACAGAAACGTTTATTCCTCCCTTCCCCCAAACGCACACACACAATTTCCTACACCTCCTATTTACCACCCAGAGAGAAGGATCACATTTCCACTCCTCCCCTGCTCAGAGAGTATTCCAGAATCTTTTTGAAAACTCTTGACCTCACACATATGTACTATTACTGCAGAAAGCTTCTTTAGTTTTCCTCTGATACCTACTTCTGGGCAATCTCATACAGAACTATAATTAGGATAAATAAAGGCACTGTCTTTAGAGAGCTTTTATTTTTCTTCCGATATACATGTGAATGATTATTAACAAAAGGTTTAAGCAAAGTGCCCTCCTTCCATGCTTTGCAGGATCTCTGACTCTCTCTACTATGTCTGAAACACCTTGCTTCTTCACAGTAGCCAAGCTGTTTTGGACAATGTAAGCACTGTCTGAATGTGCTGCATTATGAGTGCAGTACGTTTTATAAGAGTGTGAGTCTTTTGGGGGTACTCATCTTATGAGTACTAGCTATTCTGAAAGGTCACCTGGAGGAGGTAGCTGATGGCAGGACCACCAGCACTGCAAGTGCCTGATATTCCTTCAAATTCCCCTTAAATTCAGGGTAAAAGGCATCCACAAACCCAGGTGGACCACTGGTCTGGAGAGCTCTATGCATACCAGTTTCTGCAGCAACAGCGCATGAGAGTAGCGTAGCTAAGCAACAAAATCAACACAATGTTCAATGGTCCAGCCCTTCTTTTAGGAACTGTTTAAATGTTACCCATAAACACTGAACTGGTAGGTTGAGGTACATCTTTTACAAGCTGAATGCTGTATTGTACAATAAAAGAACAGAAACACCCAAGAAGGTTTCTTCCAGATTTCAACATAATGGCCCTTTAAGCCTATGCATATTTTCTTCAGTCCCCCATGTGCTCTACAGAAGTATTCCAGATTGCTTTTCCTCCTGAGCTTATGCCTTCAGGAATTTTTGGGTATTTTTGGGGAGAAATGTATTCAACTTAACAGCAATTTTCCTTTGTATCGCTCAAGATGAAAAATTTCTTTTGTGACAAGACCTGAAGAACAATTCCTTCTAAAGAGGATCAGGCCAAGCATTTTTGTTCTTAAAAATGGCTGTAGCTTCCTATTCTCAGCAGGTCCCAGGCTTCAGGCTACCCTCAGAGAAGTTTGTGACCCCTTTTTCAACATGGTCACCTCACTTCTTATAGTCAGTGCTCTCCATGGAGTAAGCTTGACAGCCCTGGTGCAGGTGGAATTTCCACTAAGGTTCTCAAAGCCCATATACCTCCAGGATGCTGAATGACAGCACACTCATCTGCCTACACACAGAACTGAGGCATTACAGCATTGGACAACTCTGATTGATTGAATAGACCCTGAGGGCAGGACCCTATTACCAAGCCAATGCTCAGAACTGATTAACCCTTTAGCCAGTGTCAAATACAGTACATTGCTGTAAGAAGACTATAAATCATAGGATAACTGTAGGGTCAGGCCTATTGTGGCCCTCCTATATGTCTTGCCTAAAGCCTACTGTTGATTTTTCTAAACAGAGTATGTTAGTGCTATTCTGGCAGAAGGATAACAGTACAGGAGCTTCCCATCCAGATTTTTATTAATTGCAACATTGTATAGGTTTTTTGCTTTTTTCCCTTGATCCTCCTGATCACAGAGGGAAATGCTCTACATGAGACACAAGGTGTAGTTATGGGGCAATACCAGCCATGCCCACACACTGTCTCGTAGAAGGGAGCCCAGGGTTCTGTGTTTGTTTCAGTTGGTACATTTCCTCAGAATGGCAATCAGAAATTTGGGCTAATTTAGGGAGGATACACCTGACATTAGTAACAGCTGGCAGTAGATTATGTCAGTGAAAAACATCCTCTTAAAAGAACACATTTGTGCCTGTATTCATGGACTAGGAGGCTTGCTCAGATGTCCTGCTTGGATTACATGGGCTGTTATCACCTCTTGAAAACAGGTCTTAACTTTGAGAGAAAGAGCATGATCTGCACATGTGAAAACAGGAGACAGGCCCTGTGACTGTGCTAGTGCTAGTGATAATTCTCTTTTATAGGACAGCCCAATGGCTAAGGTACTACCCCGATAGCTGGGAGAGGGCTGCTCCCACATTCACAGCCACATTTGCCATAATACATCACTAGCATAGAGGAGGAATGAACTCAAGCAAGGACCAGGATCCATGTTGGCTCTCTTTCTGCAAACATGTGCCATGTTTCTGCTTGTTTGTTCCCTTTCTGGCCCAGAATCTTGAATTTGCTATTCTTTGTGATAGGGCAGCTGTGTAAAAACCAGCATATAATGCATCCTTTCCTGAATAGTGTAGAAGATGGCTTAGCTGAAAGTACTGCTTAGGGCATCCTCTTGGGAGGCAGAAGATGTAATGAGAATATCCTCAGACTGAGGAGAGGCTGATTCCAAGTCATCCACTTCCTGGATGAATGCTTAAAGACAAGTGCCTGCATTATCACCTCCTTATAAAGGAAAATGAAAATGGCCCCTCATCTAACTACACCTATCTTTATCAAGGGAGACATAAAGGGCAAATTTTTAAAAAATGGGTTAGGCCCAGGTCCTCAAAGATATTTAGGCATTTGATTTTCTTTGATTGTAGGGGGAATTAGCTTCCAAAGTGCCTTTGAGGATCTGGACCTCGGAGATTTAAGATACTCAATGTCATTTATCAAATGTGGAATCAGTAGGAGTCGGGCATCTAACGAGAACCCCACAGTCTATATGTTTCTAAATTATGTATGCACTTTGAAAATGCTAAGCCCTTTATCATGCAGGAAATCAGGATTGATGACTGATGATCCTTTCTCATCTTAACATCCCTTGTAAAGCTTGCTAAGATCATGTGAGCACTATGATCGACACATCACAGTCATATATATGTCATGCATACTGAGATTTTTTATATCTATATACACTTCTGATGGACAGTCAATTTCCTTCCAATATGGCACGTCTTATGATAGGCTGCTTTTTAATTATTTAAATTATTTCTGCATTTTCTGATGCTTAGATCTTTCAACTATATATTTCATTTTAAAAAGAAAATTCTGCGTATCTTTACCCTGATTGATGTTTTCTAAAAGTGCACTATTTCAGTATTGATTTATCCTAGCAGAACCAATTCTGTGAATAATATCTATAAATATTATTGTTATAAAAGGTTTGTGCCATTTACCTTGAGTGGTAACTTCCTAAGGCTGATATATAACTTTTCGTTCTTGTTTTTAGTTGCTTTTTTTCAGGTTTTTTGGTTTGTGGTTTTGTTTGTTTGTTTGTTTGACTAAAAATAAGAGAAACCCCCTCTTTTTTAAATATAGCTTTTAACAATATAGCTTTTAAAACAATCTGCAGCTTTTAAGCACTTCATGGTAAACATTTGCCTTCTCTGTCACTTAGGCAGTTTAGGCAGAAAGTTACTGACTGTAATTAAGTGCTGAGTTTTTCCAGAAAGTTTTTTTTTTCTTTTATATTTTATTTTAACTAAATTGCTGTTAGAATTTCATGGCAACCTGAGAATTTTTTGCAGTCCTTTGCTCCAAACATTGTCAGTATAACACAGATAACCTTCACCACCTCCTCAATGTTAGTCTACCTTTTAATGATTATTTAAGAGAATTCAGCATCTTAGAAACTCTCAGAGACTCCACATCTGATATCGAAAACAAGATCATATCTTTGTCATTCTACTCATATTTTCTCCTTTTTTTTCTTTTTTTTCTTCAGGATCGTTTCCTTCTCTAGTGATAAGATGTTTTGCCACCTTGAGGGCAAGACTAGGTAAGTTCCCTATTGTTAGCATGTGATTCACCTTCTTGGACGGGTCCCTTTCAGACATAATAAGCAGTATAAACTGCCTTTATATCTTTTCTTATCTTCAGCCATTCTAAGATGAATCTTCTTCATGCAGTCACTCTATTCTTTAGTTTCTATAGTGCATCGACTGCTTTATAGCAAATCTATTTTACACAATAATGTATGTCCCAGTACGTGAGTTTAAAATAAGACAGAGGATGAACTATTTATGAAATGGGAAGTAATGACTAAGAGGAGAATTATTTTATTTAAATATCATCAGTGTTATAAAAGGAGCACAAAAAAAACCCCCAAAACTGAGGATACAGAAGTGATATAATTTATCTACAGGTATTAGTATAAAAAAGCATGGTCAATACCTAGCTGTCTATTAGTAATAACAAAACTAACTGATGCCTGTAAATGTGGTTCCTGTAAAGGGAATATGATGTCATACACTAAAATTTGTAGATAAAAGTCAAATAGGATACCAGCAATTTGAATTAACATTGGCACAATATTAATGAATTAGAGTTGCACAATGGAGAACATGCTGTGAAATTTATTTTTTTGAGAACGAAAAGAGGAAAAGCATATCTATTGAATACAGGTTTCTCAGAGTTATGGAGTGAGAGTGAAAAACTCTTTGACAATTAAAGCTCACAAATTATTTGACTTTAAACATACTTGGAGGGAATGAGGCTACCAATTATTTTGTTGGTAAAATAGATGAGCTAAATATAGGAGAAATAATCTTAAATCTTTTTGTAGGTCTTTATAGAAGTACAACACTAAGAGAGAATATACGAATGGTTACCAATGTTGAGTAATTCTCAATTCCAATTAGGTATTAAGCAAATGGATTCTTAAGACATAGAGCATAACACAGCACAGGAATCCCATAATAGAAAAAATAGAAAATCTTTGTTCACATATCTACATCTTTATTCAGCATTTACTCACCTCTAAATCCTTTTTTTTCAGTAAGAATTTTATGCAACTAGGACATGAGAACATGAACATGGCCTGTGGTTTTCCTCTAGGAGGGAAAGAGGAAAGAATCGTTCAGCTCCAACCTGCACAACTAGAGCCTGCTAGAACTGTTCAAGTACACCTGGCAGGTGCACTATGGAATGTGCCCTCAGCAAACTCTCTGGCAGCACCAAGCTGGAGGGAGGGAAGCCATCCAGAGGCACCTGGACTGGCTTGAGAGGTGGGGCTGTACAAACCTCATGTAGTTCAACAAAGCAAAGTCCTGAAGTCATGGCAATCCCAGACACACCTATGGGCTGGACGGAGAAGGGATTGAGAGCAGCCCTGTGGAGAAGAACTTATGGATGAAGAAAGGAAGGACTTATGGGGGATGAAAAATTCAACATGAGCCAGCAATGAGCGCTCCCAGCCCAGCAAGCCAGTTGAATCCTGGCTACATCAAAAGGAGCGCTGCCAGCAGGGCAAAGGAGGTGATTTTCTCCCTCTACTTTACTCTTGTGAGACCACACCTGAGGTCTCTACATTCAGTTTAAGTGTCCCCAACATAAGGAGGACATGAAATTGTTGAAGCAACTCCAGAGGAGGGCCATGAAGTTGGTAAGAGGTCGGGAGCATCTCCCCTATGAAGACAAGGCTGTTCAGCGTACAGAAGAGAAGGTTGCATGGAGGCCTCATAGCAACATTCCAGTATCTGAAAGGAGCCTACAGGGGAGCCAGAGAGGGATTCTTGGTTAGGAATCACAATAAGAGGAGAAAGAACAATGGGTACGAGCTGAAAAAATGGAAATTTAGGATAGATATTAGAAATGAAATTTTTTATTAAGGTTGATGAGACACTAGACTGAGTTTCCCAGGGAGGTCGTGGGTACCCCAACTCTAGTATTGCTCAAAGCCAGGTTGGATAAGGCCTTGAGCAACCTGGTGGGGTGGAAGGTGTGAAGATGATGATTAAAGTTCATTCTAACTCCATAATCTTCTAAGATTCCATATCTATGTGCTGCAACTTGTTTTTCGTTAGGATGCCCTGACATTTTTCAAAGCAGCTCATTTAAAGTATGGTTTAATTGAGAAACATAATAATTCATATTTAATTTTATGTTTAGATTTGTAATTGGATTTAAAATTACAAGGAAGAAGAAATGTTCATAGTTACAATTTTTAAAAGGATCTGTCAATAATATGAAACATTTTTATTTCCAGAATACAAAATTGGGAAAAAGGAATTAAGCAAAATACATGACTAATAAATAATAAAAAAATTAATTTTGGGCAAGGAAAATAGAGACAGTAAAAATTAATCTATGTTTGTTCTTGTACTGCAAAATAATTAAGGAAATGAAAATGATTTAATCTTTCTTTTTAAGGAAAAATGTAATGGAAAAATATATAGTTTAGAAAATTAGGAGAAGATGACTTCAGAAATAGTTAAAATTATTGACATTCAATTATCCTTTGAAAGATCTTTGTTAAGAAAGAGGCATTCAAAATGAAACCTATATAGCTAGCCAATTATGACATTTTCAAATGTACATTGATAAAGACTAGACAAAACACTACTTGGAAAAGTAAAAAATTTGCAAATTGTTCAGACCAGCTGTTAGGAAGGCAATTAGGAAATTAATTTGCTTTTCCACAGGCAATTATTTTTGGTGAGACATGGAAATCTGAGAGGGATTAAATTGCCTAAACATTTGTAGAGAAAAATAAACAAATTCTGAGCAAAAAAAATGTTTTCGGAAGAATCTCACTACATCCCAGAACAGTACTGGTAAAATATTGAGAGAGAACTCACTGTGAGTTAGCTTACTCAGCCAGCCCAGAGAGCAGGTCCTGTCTTCTTAAGTCAACTCCATGTAAGAAGGCAGAATTAGTGGAAAATAAAGCAATGCCCCCCCCCCCCCAAAAAAAAAATCATTTTGCATTGTTTCATTACCTGCCACATGGAAAAGCTGGCTTTGGGAGAGGAGCAAAATATTTTCTTTACTAAAAAGAACAGTGAATCAGAAATATTTTGACTTTCTGAATAGGTTTTTGTTTGTCAACTTGCTTGTTTGTTTGTTTTTCCTGTGTGCTCCAGAAACAGTGCTTTCCTCACCAGAAATAGAGTAGGGGTGAATGTGAGTCTCAGGAGCCTGAAGATCTAGAGCAGCAGGAAGATCTAGAGCAGACTTTAATACAGTCTCTAGATAGATAAAGATGGTAACATTTCACTGCATGTAAATTGAATGGATGGAAGAAGAGCAGTGAAGGTTGGATTTCTAATTAACCTCTGATACTATGACTCATAAAGTGTTATCCAAATTATTCCATAGCCTGAAAAGTGGCTGCAGAACCATACATAAGAAAAACATAGACTTCCATCAACAGAAAAGGGAAGAGGCTAAGGAAAGACAATAGGTACTGTTTTAAAATCTGCTTCATTTAACATATTCTAGCTCATAGGAATGTACCGATCTTGAGCCTGGAGGAGATGATGCCTGAATATTAACTAGCTCTCTTCAATCCCCTTCTCTTCTACAGCCCTAACCTGTGGGATTTCACTAAGTAGGTTCTTTAAAAGGCTAAACTTTGCTCTCCTGAGTCCAGCGTTATAATCCTATTCACTGCCTCGCTTCCTTCATGCAGGATCCTAAACTCCTGGTCATCAGATGGTCACTGACCATCTCATGGCCGCTCCAGCCAAGACTGCCCCCAAACCTTCAAAACCCTAGCCAGTCCTTCACTGTTTGTTAGGACAGAGTCCAACACCTCTCCTCCACCATGGATATAAAAAGTTATCATCAGTGCTCTGCAGGAGCCTCCTGAACTGCATGTACTGAGCAATGTTGTCTTCCCAAGAAATATCAGAGTGGTTGATTTCCTCCAGAGAACCAGGCGCTTTGGTCATGGGGCCACTTTCAGCTGCCTGTAGGCAGCCTATGTAAACTTCTTTTTCCTGACCAGGTGACCATTTTCCTGACCTGTAGTGAACTCCTACAACAGTGTCACCCATATTTGCCTGCCTCTTAATTTTTATTCATAAGCTCTCAACTCATTTGTGGTCCCCTTGGAGGCAGATATACATTCCAGTTCTGCACTGACATAAAAAGCAGCTCCAGCACCTCAGTCTGCTGCTCTGTCTTTCCTAAAAGGGACATAGCTATCCATGACAGCATCCAAGTCATGTGAACTATCCCACCATTTCTCTGCATTTGCAAGGACACCGTGGCCCTGTGACTGCACACAGATCTCTAATCCTCCAATCCTTCCTGTATTCCCCATGCTGTGTGCGTTTGTGTGCAGGCACTTCAGAGAGGTAATCGTGCATGCAAGTTTCCCAGGAGGGTAGCAGGAGGATCTGCCACAACCACACACACCCTTGAGGCTCTTGGCCTTCTGGTTCTCATCCTGGGAGGCAGCCAAGGAATATTTGCTGCTGCTCAGGATGGCAAGGCTTATCTCCAGATTGGATGCCATGGGCTGAGCCTTGCCCCTCTGGACCCTGCATTCTCGGTCCTTCAGTTTAAACCTGGCAAGTCAGCCAGCCTCTGCCAAAGATTCTCTTACCTCTTCTAGACATGTAGATCCCACTCCTCCTTAACAGTCTAGAGGTATCAAAATATATATAATTGTTATAAAAACCCCTCACAACAGCACCAGCCACAAAGCCAGAACTTTATTGGCATTATATGTCTATTTCTGACTGCACCCTTTTGTCTTACTGCTAGAATGGAAGAGGAAATATCTATAGATTTAAACTATATCTATATATCTCATCTAAATATACACTATAAAATATGACGTGAAATATTTCATTTAAATTATACTTAATTTAAATTACATTCAAAGCATCTTCAATACATTATCTATTAAACATTGCCTTATGGTACTGCGTATCACCTTTCCCTTTGGCCCATTGTTTGCAGGACTGACATGTGGAATTATGCAGCCTTTGCCATCTGGCACAACAGGAGTAGACAAGGATGGTTTAAGGAATGTCTTGAACCTCAGTCATTCCCAGTTTCTATCACACTGCTCTGGCTTTACACCATTCCTAGGAGAGAAGGGGAGAACCAGCTGCCAAGTACCCCTTGGAGCAAGAGGATATGATGCAGAGGTGAGAAAGTGTGTTCTTCATAAACAAACCAGCAGCTATTCTATGAAATCTTGAAAAACATTAGTAAGGGCTGAATAGATCATTTATTTTAAGATTCAAAACACTGAGAGTAATTTAAAACAGTATAAAATAGGAAAGAACTAATTTTAAAATAATTTGAAACACATGTATATGTGTGTGATAAATAATTGGTTTGTGTGAAATATGGAAAATATGTGCAATTGTAAGGAAATAACACTCATAACTCATGAGATTTCAACTAGCCAAAATAGTATAATAAGGCCAGTAAAACCACTCACAAGGGGAAAGTGCAAAATTCCAGTAACAGTTAAATGAACTAGTTTATTCATTTATGATTCAAAAAACCCCTTCTACTAAATATTACAAACTACATTGTGGTAGCAAAATAATTCAGTGTACTATGGAAAAAGAAAATTATCCACCCTGTAGGTTAATTTTTTTCTAAGCTTTTTTCCCCACCAAAAGAAAGAAAAGAAAATGGGAGAGAAAGAAGGAAATAATAGAAACAGATTAAAAGGAATATTGAATATTCCTTATCAAAGACATAATATGATTTGTAAACAAGTTCCTCAAAGCAGCAAAAGCTATAAATTTGTTCATAGTACTACCCTTTAGAGGATTTTATAAGTCTCTCAATTGTGAGTCATCCAGTATTTACTAATAAAATATTACTGCTGACATATCAAAAGAAACATTTTATTTAATTCAGTACATCTCTGAATTATGCAAATGACTGACAGCTTAGTTTTTTACATTTCTTTAAAAAACCAAACACAGTCGTTAGACTGTGATTGAGGATGTATTAATCCTAGAACCACCATTATGCAAGTCTGGCACCAAAGTCTACATTTCCAAATACAAGTTACAATTTTTAGCTCCCTGTCCCAACCCTGCAGAGCTGGAACCTGCAGAAAAAAGTCCAAAACATTGTCATGTGAGCTGATTTCATTTATCTGGAGATATATATATATTTTATTCACTACCTAAGTGGTGTTTTAACATCAGAGAGTGAGTGTTCTGAAGACAGGGTCTAACCTCAGCATTAGCAGTGAGCTCCATTTTAACTCTGAGCATTGAAATGGACAACTGAGAAAACGCTGACAGAAAGCAAATTATCATATTTCATTCTTTACTAACCAGATACAGTGATAGTCAAAAATATATATCATTTAGACATCTGCCTCTTTCCAAAATCATCTCAGCAAACCAGACATGCAAGCATCATGTGTTTCCCAATACTGATGGCCTTTGAATGGGTAGAAGAAATGCTTGATACAAAAAAAAAAAAAATTACATGGCACAAAAAAAATTAAAAATGTAATAAAAACAGTGGCTGAGAAAATAGCTGTCCTTCTAGATGAATGATGAAGTCAATGTTTCCAAAAAAATCCTCTAGTTTTTTACTTTGTGCCAGTCTCACATTGATGTAATTCCACGAAAGATAAACATTATGGCTAAATTTGGGCAAATTAAAATCCCCTGTTTTCACAGCATCAAAAATATTTTAGGTAATTTTTTCTGTTTAATCTGGGAAGAAGGATAAACCTTTATTGTGCACTGAAGTGTAGCAATTTGCAATGTTTTTTTTATTACAGGATATATGCACTAGAAAAATGTTTTATTTTGGACAGAAAATTCTCCTTCAGGTATAGTGGGTTCAGTCTTGGATAAGCATTCATGCATTTTAAAAAGAACTGTAAAAAAGAATGGCTTCCTCTAATTAGGCAGCTTGATCAATGTATGCATTAAAGGCACATTTCCTAATGTATTATGAATTTAGATGGGTGAGAGGAAAGCAGGCTTAAACAGCTCTTAAAAATTACCCAGAATCCTCTGTAATTTCCCCCTACTCATCTCCTCTGCATGCCAGTGTTAGCATAATCTAAAATTCTTCAGCTTTCTACTACTAAAAGAAAGCCATATAAGAGGTGGTTTAATGCAAAAAATATTTTCTAGCTCCAATTGCTTGCAAAGTGCTGGGGAAAAAAAAGGTGTCTTAAGGAATGTTTATAGTCATGTTTTCTTCTGCAGTCAACTCTTTCACCTAGGTTTAGTGCAAAGATTAAACCCAGCCATGGAGATGCAAAGAAAGGATTACCGCTCAATCTCAGGGAAGACTGTAATTATTAAAGGAGAGCAGACACCAACCTGCAGGCCCTTGGATCTTCTGCAGTGTGATATGATGATTGATAACCTGACCTACTCTTCTTGGATCACTTGGCAGGTAGAAATATAGCATCTGCCGTACTGTTAATGCAATAAATTATACCCCTTTCAAACATTATTTCAATAAATTAAATGCATGGATCTGTAATAGTTTGCATAAACTATGTAAATAAGTGCCATGACTTACGTGTTGCGATTTGGGCATAAATTCAGTCTACTTCTTTTAAAGGCAGAAGTTCAGTATGGATATTTAAGATGGCTTGTGCAATCATATTAATCTTTTTACTTCATATTTCACATTTTTACGAGAACTTTATTACTAAATAATATATCTCCATGTTCCCTTTTGTAGCTGTGCTCTCCATTACTTGCCTAAACTACTTGCTGTCATTAGTTATAGCAGTTTTATGCCTCATATACTACACAGACTCTGATGGCTGTCTCCCTAATAAATTCTTCATCACCTTCAACATGACCATCTGCATTGCAGCTTCATTAATATCCTTTCATTCCAATTTCCAGGTGGGCAATGTCTTGCTTAGTTAAAGCTTTTTGTAAATTATTAATTATTGCAACCAAGAATCCTCCTCCCTGGGCTCTCACTGGTATCATGAAATAGTGATTTCATGGATATTAAAGAAGTGTTGCTCAGTGCTGCCTTTATCTGTTAGGTTAATGAGGATCATTCTGCTTGAACACAATGGATCAAAATCTGGCCTTTGGTGTGCACAGATATTTCCCATTGATTTCACTGAGCTCATTGCATCTGAAACTCGGGCTTAGCAGCCTTTTAAAGTAGCATGGAGAGTGCAAAGCTCAGATAGAAAAGTTTACCCTGGTAAATCAGGTGAAGCAGAAACTGAACAACTCTTAGACTTGAAAGAATCTGGACCAGTGCAATCAAAAAGTGAAAAAACCTTAGACAACTGGGCAGGAGATCCTGGATGATCTCAATTTCCTGGCTGCATGGAAGGTTAAATTCAGCTCTTCAGCAGATGGGCTCTATGCTATTTGATTCCTTAGGGAGACATTCTGCTGACTATAATATTGACTCAAGTCAAATATGAGAACTGAATGCTGAATTTTACACCTTTGAAGAGTCTTTGAAATAAAGAAAAAAGTCACTAAATTATTTTTATAATGATGAATCAAATTGTGCTTTTACCTTATGCATAAAAATGCTTGAACTGGTGTGGCTGGATATTTTTCAGTCTATCATTCCTTTTGGTACCTGTACAGGAAATCATTAAAGCCTGGCAAAGTTGAAAGCAATACTAAGTCTTTAATGCAAAGTTCCAGGCAGTCTTCTCAGGAAATCTGATGCAAAGAAGCCTACATATATTATGTCTACATTCCTCCTCTTGACTTGGAGATTTTTGAGGACAATTCTGCAAACCTATTTAAAAAAAGTTGGAGATCCTCTTAAAAAACCCCAAAAAACAGATCTCCTTTGTTCTATGGCTTGCATTGCTCCTATTTTCAGTGCATTTGAACTTCTTTCATTTTTTTTTTCTTCAAATTCTCTTCCTTTTGTCTTCTTTTTGTCATTGACTTTGCATCTCCAATTTGAGAACCATTTGGAGACTCTTTTATACTCAAATTTCAGGACTCAGGCCCATGTCCAAAATGGGCCCTTTTTCTTGATGTGCCATTTCAAAGCTCTCAAAGTGATGTTGTCTGATAGGTGAGACCAGAGAGCAAAGCCAAAGTCATGCACAAGCCTCAAAACTGTCTTCTGAAATAAAGTGCATAAGGAACAAAGAAATGTGTCTTGAGCCAATCAGAAACCCTCCTTTTACCTTGGAAATAAAAAGGAGGAGAGAGGTACAACTTGGTTGGGTCTGCAGAGAAGTTGTTCCCAAGGGGAGATGAGTAGCAGGTTTTTCTGGATTAAACGTGAACAAGTGCCTCTGTAAACCAAAAGGACTTTGTCCTTGAAACAGGTCACTGAAACATCATGGTAGGTCAGAAGCAGCTTTTGAGCCAGGCAGGCACCTGCCCAGCTCTACTGGCAAAATCTCATATTATTACTGAAGTAACAAGTATAGCTTTATTTGACCATTAATTAAGAACTGCTTCAGCTAGGTGGCTGGATATTGCCAAACCAGACACTAGCATATTCATATAAGCTTCACTATGTTGAATGTATTCATTTCCCTTGCCTAATTTATGTAATGAAGTAACCCTATTCTGTATGCACCCAAGACCAAACCTGCCCTTCTTAAGTGTTCTTTGTTTTTCCCTCTGGTTTTTATTCTGTTTCTATAATGCTAATCCAAGGTTTAGACAGACTGTGGGGCCCACCTACTGTGGAAAATTTCCCCAATATAATTGTTAGCGGACACTCCAGCCGTTTGAAAGAAATGAAAACAAAACCTTATTATCCAATAAAGGATCGTTAAAAATTCAGCAGCTAACAGTTTTTGGCTGACAAAATTGTTGAACACACCAAGAAGTAGAAAGCAAAATTGGCTATTTTCTGATCACAGACCTAATTAAAAATGAACGGCTTAACTGCACCATTATGTGCCAATGACTGCGACCTGCATGGTATTTTCATTTCTGAATCTCTTTATATAAAGAATTTCCTGTGAGATTTTGTTACTCTCTAAATGCCTCTATATGGTATTGACTACAACTGAGGGTCAGGTTTTGTTAAAAGAAAATGTCTGGCTTTAATGGTGTGGAAGTTGAATGTATATATATATTTTTTATTGGGTCAGGTACTAAGACTGGATATCCCAAAGCACCAGTCTTGTGGATTTGGGTTGGTTTTTATTTTTTTTTTTTTTTTTTTTTTTTACAAATTTATTTTTACAACCTACAGCAGCCAGTTGAAAATTAGACAATAAAGGTTATGTGAAAATTGCAGGACTGTAGGACTTCCTGCAATCTACCTCAGGAACTGAAATGTTGCCTTGGCAGGCTCAGTTGCCTCTCTGTGACCATATTCAATGTAAAACTTGGCAGAATTGGGTTTTATGAGCTAGATTCCTTCTTATGTTTACTCCTCACAAATCAGCATAATTTTTTTGAGAATAAATTTGAAACAGCCTTTTTAGGGCTTCTGCTCTGGAGTCTACATTTACTTGAGTTTTGTGACCAGTTGCCCCATTTCCTTCCCTGTGTGAGCCTGAGACAAAGGCCTTGCAGAATAAAGCTTCATTAGATCACAGAGATATCATAAATAATTTAACAGAGTTTATCATAATTGAAGGGTTCTTCTCACAAGGGGATTAAGCTGACCTGGGGCAGAATTAATTCCCACTTCTGGAGTCAAGTGCCAAATAAAGTTGAAGGTCATTGGAAAGCTCCCGTTCTGGAAGTGCATCCTGCTGGACTCTCACCTACTCTGGTGAGGCACTCCCACTTCACTTAGTGTTGAACCATGCTAGAAGGGCTTGTAGCACATAGGAATTGAATGCGTTAGGAAAACTGCATTTTTTCATGATATTTGATCTGGTGGTCTGTTTCTGAAAAACAAACAAACAAACAAACCAATCTTAAATAGACTTTCAAATACATTGAAATAATTTTTAGCTTCTTTCACAATAGGTGTTCCATAATTTCTGAAATTACAGAATTAGAGCAACTAAAGCAAAAATCACAGAAATTTTATAAAGATGAATGAGAAGTACTCTTTCACCAAATTTCAAAAGGAAGGATTGTTGAATTCCTCCTCTTGCTTTTTTAGGTGTAATCATTGATAAAATCCCTTAAAGCCTACACACCTGTTTCTGTAACAAAAATAAATTGCAGAATTTGATGATTTCTGACCCAATAATGAAGATTCTTAATGTAATTACATGGCATTACATTTATGTACCTCAAGAATGCCACGTCTTACTGTATTGTAGTGCCCCCATATTTCAACACAAATGGCAAACCCATATATTTTTACCTGATATAGTATAAAGAAAGGCCTAGTTTGGAGCTGCTTTGATATGTAAATAATCCAAAGACTGAAGTAATCCCACTCTTTTTCTATCAGAGAGCTAATACAGGCAATGGAAGTTATGTAAGCAACATTTTTACATGTTAAAATCCCATATATAGATGTTGTTGCATTCAGGACAGCATTCCTTTTTACAGATGTTACATGTGTAGCAGTTGTTCCTTACTCTCTTTTTTCCACAATGCAGGATTCAAGTTTGTTGTGAGACTATTCTCTACAATTTAATAGCAAAAAAAAAAAAAAAAAAAAAAGAAGAAGAAGTAATGAAATAGGTTAGGTACCGTTGTTCATGCATGCATAAGGTGGCATGAATCCACATAAATTTCTGATCCCCTGTTTTATTAAGAGCCTCCAGCTTCAGGGCTTTTATGACAAATTAAATTGCAGTACACTTTGACTTTGGTCAAACTCTTGCAGAGATCTGATGACAAAGTTATTTGTTTCCTTTAAACAACTAAACTGAAGTTTTTCTTTTGACCCTATTCTAAAGAACTACGTTGCTAAAAAATGTGGAGTAAAGAGGGGATAGAAATCTATTGGTTAAAGATCTTGTATCACCAGCTCAGGTGGTTTGGATGTCACCCTTATGGTCTTCTGATGTTACTTCAGAAAGATTGTACTGTCAGCAGGAAAATGGGCCTTTTTGAAAAGATTTTCTCCTTTACGAAAGCGTCTTATGAGATGTTAAGCTCATTAGGAAACCAGAAGAAAATCCAGCCGAACTTTTAAGTCTTTTTTTACTTTTTTCTTTCTCTGTTTTTTTTTCAACTTTTGGTCATTAAGATTGTGAAAAGGGGCTTAGCTTTTTGAGCAGCTCCAGGGAAAGATGGGGAGGGAGAAAATGTTGAGATCTTATGACTACAGTTGTTAATATACAGTGGTGATACTATTCAAGCTGCGATACTCAAAGGCCTGTCAGCACTTCCATTTGAAACACAGTCTTTTTAATGTTTATTTTTCCAAAAAGGAGTCCAGTATTAGTTGAATTTTAGCATGCAAGAATGCATCCTGGGAGAAAATTTTCTTTGTGACATTTCAAATAGCTGCTTTGCATTGTACATGTTAGAAATAATTCAAAGTGTCCCAGCCTAAGATGTATTTTTGCATTTGTATCCAGCTGTCAGCCATTTATTTGTGTGTGCATTCATACGTAGAGGTCTATGACAATGTGTTTATGTGCATATGTGTGAGTACCTATTGTAGTACAACCTGTAAGAGGACTACCCTTATGCTTAAATGTTAACATAGGCCTGAACTTTCCTCAGGTTAGCAGCACCTTGCAGGATGAAGTCTTTACACCTGCTCAATCAACAGGATGGAGATCCAGCTGTTCTCTTGCCAGGTCAAGAGAGCAGTCCATGTTTTGCACTGAAGTCCCAATCTTAAGATAAAGTTTTACCTTTTGTGGTATAAAATACACAATGCTGGTAGGGAAAGCAAAAATATTTTCATTAAAAGACTGCATTGGTATGATAAAGGAGCAAGATTCCTTTCCTTCAGGAAGAAGAGAAGGAATGGATCAACCCCTACATTTTCAGGTGCAGGCAGTGAAAGGGGAGAAGAATACTTAGCATTGCTCTTTGTTATTTTTTGCAGAGCAATTTAATTTACTGACTTTTCACTTACTAAAAATTAAACTTAGATATTTAGAAAGATATTTTTCTCATTTTGAAAAAGAAAATACTGAGACAAGGTTGTCTTAGAACATGTGCCAAATGGAGAACTAGAATCTTGTTGCTCATAATATTATCTTCTTCCATATTTATTGGGTGATTTCTACTGACCTTGAAAAATTAAATGATTGTTAATGATGTAAATTGATGAAATATTGGAGAGTGTTCCAACTGCATTTTGAGAAAGACATACCTTGAATATTAGGAGGTGTGTGGGAATGCAGGGGGGGTGTCACTGGCTTTTCAAGAGCAAGAGTCTTTATGAAAGGCCTCACACTCCATCTACTCTTTCTATTTCTTGAAAAATTATAGACAATGCAAATAAGTATATGAGATTTGTTACAGAAATAATGGTTTTCTGCTTGTTCAGGGTAGCTGATTATTGTCAGGGAGTAATGTCGTTCAGAGCCCACTGGGACTTTGCCGTGTCATTTTCTTTCTTTGTAGTTCCTGTTGTTTCCTTGGCTTTTTGTGGCAAGAGAGAAGGGAAGTCCATCTTGTGAGAGGGTAATATAATATAATTTAAGAATTAGCCTTATCACTCATTACTTTCATTAGCAGCTTCAGGAAAGTACACATATCTGAGACCATGTAATTCCAAATAACATTCCTTGGGAATTCAAGCAAGATTAGGGCCAATGTGTTTTCTCAAGAAATAGGTGGTGGAGAGGTTCTCTAGGGAGCACAAGATCATATCAGTAAAAAGTGCAGATTCTTGCCAGAAAACAGTATCTTTGAAGCAGGAAAGGGACAGGACAGCTCTGTAATCCTGGTGAGTGGTGAAGCATGCAGAGCCACACCAGCCCCTTAGTGCTGAGGGATTTGCAGATGTGGGATTTAAAGCCGAGTGGCCCAAGGGCAAGGTAATACATATTGTTTCAACAATAAAATTGTTTTCTCCATAGTTTCACAAACTATGGAGACAGGATCTGTGCAAGGTAGCTCCCTGAGATTTTCTTTTCTGGTGCAAGGCACATGAACGCCAGAGTTAGAAGAGATACTGTAGTGTGTGTTATTTCTATCACAATGAAAATGACAAGAACTGAAGGGTAGCTGCTTGCCTCATTATGGCTGGTTAATTCTTATTATGTTTGATCCTGTTTATTAATTTTGAATCTTTTAAATATATCCTGTTATCCATGTAACCCTTTGTCCTTATGAGTGAATGTCTTGTAAAATTTGATCTCTTATATTTTCATTATTTTTCTATGGCAAGTACAATCAGATCTCACAAATCTCTAGTTTGGATGTCACATACTTTAATTATAATGCCATTGTACATAGAGCTGAAAGAGCTCCTAGATCTTTGAATCTGATCTTATATAAACGCTGCAACTTACTCATCTGCAGTTTAAATATACACCTGGCCAAAATTATGTTTCAGAAAGCCATTGAATGTTGATCTGGGGAACATCAATGTCTTATTTCCAAATTTGGTGTTACCAGTTTCCCACAGTTAAACACTGGTGCCTAATGATATTAATTTTTTGATGCAGCTTTGCAAAGACCCACTCACAGAGCTAGGAATTTGATGAAGAGGAACTTTTTTGTTCAGTCTTTCTGGCACTGGTTGCCGGATTTTTTATAAAAGATGCCATGTCATGTGTTTATGCTGAGAGTAAAAAATATTTTATGTCAATGCAGAAATGAGACCAGATGGATAAAGCCAAAATTTATGATTAAAGCTATGATTTAACTGGTGATAGACTTAAAGATGTTCCTAGCCACAAGCCCCCCTTGTAATTCTGTTAAGCAAAGGTTTTAAATAAGTTCTAAAATACTAATAGGAATAGTACTTAGTGTCTTCATCAGTGTCTTCAGCAACAGAAATCTTTATTATGTAAATGTACTTCAGGCCTTCAGGTGAGATAAAAAGATTTATGGCTTTCTCCTGACTAATAAAATTGCACTGAACCTTAAAAGAAAACATTTAGACAACAGATTTTTCTAATTTACTTATTACTTGATAGAATTTTGTTATTCTGATATCATAGTGTGATGGTATAAAGGAAAATTAATTTTAAATCTTTTCACTAGGAGGAACAGGTAAGAAATAGTTGTCTAATGGTGTTTTCCTTTCCAATACCATGATGGCCACTTTTCAACCCATCAATATTGTTGCTGGTGATCTAATTATCCCCTTACATCCTCTCTCCTATATTTCCCCTGTATAAAGGAAAAAATAAGGTAGGTATATAATTTTTTTACTCTCTAAAGAGAATATATCTCTTGGGCAGAGAATATGTGAAAACCCTTGAGCACCAATGTTTTACATATAGCTCTGGCAGCAATAATTGGGTCTTTTATTCTAACAGTTGCTGTTGCAAAGGAGGAAGGAATTGTCTGCATTCCTATAGCAGCTTGAAAACTTGCTCCTCTATCTGCAAGTGACCTGTGGTGTGAGGTAATGGGAAGAGAGCCAAACTTTAAACAGTTTTTATTTGGATTCAGTTGAATGCCAGGTGAAGATCCAGGCTTTCTTTTTTTTTTTTTTTTTTTTTGTCCCAAATATTTCTCTCAGCCCAAGATGAGAAGCAAAGTCTCATATTCCATTGTTCCTTTTTCTTCTCCACAGCAGCATATTTTAAAGATGGAAATTCAGCTATCTATATTTCCCTACTTTTGTCAGTTTGGGTCATAGCCTTAATGTTACTTAAACAGTTTCTTTAAAGTAATGGAGCCCTTAATATAGACTTAATAAAGCAATGCAAGGCAGTATGGATTTCCTTCTGTCTAAGGTTCAGAGGCCTTTATCTGAATAATACATTAGATACTTTTATTCACTGGTGAGGCTCCGTAACAGGAAAAACTTTGAAGGCAACGTCTATCCTGTCATTAAATTGATAATAGACATGTTCTTTACTTTTTATCCCTTTTGTAGCACATCTTTTACCTCTGACAGGTTTCTCTAGGAATTAAACAGGGACCATAGGATACTTTTACCAGCATATAACAATGTGGTCTCCTAACTTGTTGCAAGCATAAATAACTGTGGTGAGGAAAACCTTATCAAAAGGTTCTTTGATACTTGCATGTTACTTGTATTGTTATTATACATACAATGTTGTAATGAAAAGTAGAATACACTTTTAATATTCTTTTTCAGTGTGAGAGGGATGCATAAACTAGGTTCATTTTAAGGTTCACTTTAAAACTTCTTCCATGTTGACATTACATGAATTCGGGTTCAGTGATATCTATATAACTAATATTCTTTTTTCCTTGAGTTGAATATCTATGTGTCTTCATTTAAAAATAAAAGGCTTTAAAAATTTTTTTAATATGCCAAAACACAAAAAATATTTTTAAAATATGTATAGCAAAATCACAAATGCAACTGTTCACCTAGATTGCCATATTCTACTTCATGTTTTCTTTTGTGTGTGTTTATAGTCCCAGGGTTAAAGCTCTCACAAATATCCACCAGATATCCTGTCAATTGTTAATAATCCTGTTAATCAGTTTATGCTGTTGGAGAAAATTAAAATTTATTTTTATTTTCTTCTTTATTTTATAATTAATTTCCCCTATTTTTTCCCTAGGTTCAGTTTTTAACTTCTCATTAAAACCTCTAGCATGGGTGTTTCAAATGAAGAGTTGCCAAAAATGCATTGAATTCTGAACAAAGTTGTAAATAATGGTTTGAGAATCATTTACATATTCTCCACTGGTATAGACAAAAATGTCTTCAACTCCAGGAAACAGTTTCATATGTCTCATAAAATCTGACCCTGAAAGGCCCAAACAAGGTGGGTATATTGTTCTTCTGGTTGTATCTTAGCACTCTGATGTGCATCAAAATAAAAAAGAACTGAATATGAAAGGAAGAGTGTAGGAAATAGTCCAAATTCTCTGTTCTATCTATCCCAAGAGACAAAGAAGACAAGAGAGGAAATGTGGATATTTCTAGGTTTCACCTGTTATAGAAACAAGTTCTTGCATGTCTTTCAGTGAGGAAATGAAATTTTGTACAAATCCCTCTCAATGAAATGTCTGATTCATGCTTTTTGACAATCAGATGATAAAATCTTTATGGCTTGCTATATTAGTGAAAACCCAGCATAGCTTGACAAAAATGTATGGAAATATATGGAAATTGATTTACAATAGGGTAGGTGATTTTGAACTATATTTTATGTCATTTATAGATGCATCTTTTCATCTGAACTGTGATAAGAAATATTTTGAGCTAAGTCACACACTGCTACAAATCCAAATTAGAGTGGACTGTTTGTGAGAGCTGATATCTCTATTTAAAAAATAACAATTCTTATTCAGATTTTTAAAATAACATAATTTGAAATAATTTATGGCTAAAAATTAACAAAAATACAGCTCTTTTCATAATGTGCAGTAACTCCAGTTATTTGTAACATTGAGCTGAAAAAAACCCAAGAACAGTTATTCAAGTAATGTATGTCTGCTGTCTTAATTCTCTTCTATTTCAGTTACATAACGAAGTTAGTGAAATTATTAGCTGGAAATGATCAGGTTATATTCACCCCAACATACATAATTTTGGTTTTTCTATTTCTATTTATTTGTAACTTTTCTTGGTGGATTCAATATTTTTTATCAATTGCAGCTTCATACTGAAATGTATAAGGAAGTGATTGACTTATTTAGGAAATTAATATGTCTTGTTTCTTCTAGCTAAGTGCTTTGCAAAATCATGACACATTTCTTTGGCATTCCTATAGATGTCACATTCTTATAAAAAATTCTTCAACTGGAGAGATTCATGAGGAACAGCTATGAAAATAACTGAGAATGAAGAAACAACTCAAAATCTTGGAAAACACATTATTCTGTAAATCTCTCACTTTACATTTGGAATGAATAATCCCGTTCTGCTTTTAAAAATTATCTTTGAACTCTAAATAAGATTATTTTATTGGATATACTATATTAGTATAATTTAATCAATTCATATTTCAGTTTTGATCAGTCCCCTACTTTTAACTTGCTAGAATTTTATAATTCAAGGAGAAGTGTATCTAGAGCTGATGTTGACACCCTACTTAGCAACTTTTTTCCAAGGAAATTATCAGTGAAGGAAACCGGAGGTGAAATGGGCTATTATTGATTCCAAAGGTAATGAGCTTGATTATTTACTTCAGTCTTAAATTTGAGCCAGCTAACTTAGTAATGTCAGCAATTTTACAGCATATTCATAAACATAAATTGGGATGGGAAAGTTCACAGTCTTTTATATATTGCATGAATGGGCTTCTCAGGTATCTAGAAAACATTATTAACCTTTAGTGATTCATCTGCAAACCTAAAGCTAACAGAAAAATATTGGACTGACTGGAACAGAGCAGTTTTGAAATGAGAGGATTAGCCAAGGCAAAAAGGGAACTTGTAATGCATGAAGCTATTGCCTCCTTGTTGATGTCCCTACCTTGTGAATCAGAGGAAGCTGAACTCATCAGAGATATGAAAATGAGATACAAGAAAAACAGCACAGCTATACTGGAGTTTATCACTGCACTGCTCAGCGCTTTCTGATGAATGAGGCTATTATTCTGGGAGTTCATGACAAAAGGCTCTTCCTTTGTTGACCACAGGATTTTTGTTGAAAGTTCATGTTCAGATAAAAAAAAAAAAGTTGGCCGGCTGCTGCTTGGTGTGTCAGTAGGGAATAACTTTTGATGGTGGTGTGGATAAGGTCTGGCTGACGCCCAGTCCCTCTGGGAAAGTGTATTTATTCAAACAGAACACTGAGCTTTCTGGAAGAATCATTTAGACAAAGCCTTTTAAACATGCCACACCAAGGGACCCTGCTCTCCACTCCCTCAGTCTGCGCTGAACTCCAGAGCCCCACTGAACATTGCAATGCTTTGATGACATGTCACAGGGGAAATTTGGAGCCACTTGGGACCAGGAATTCTCAATACAGTTGAACAGAAAACCACTAAAACACACAGAGAAATATTGTGGAAACTCTGAAATTCTAGAATCTGACTGTTTGTATACTGCAACAGTTGAAGTGAAGATAATAGCAAAACCAAGGTGAACCATGTTCTTCCATTGCCATATCAAGGGATATATTTGACTTTTCTGGTATTCTGGTTTTGTCAGCTGTATAATCAGCAAAAGGATGTGTCTGTTCTCAGCATGGTAACACTATGAAGTTTTAATGGGGTTCTGGGAGGGAAAAAGAAGGGATTTTCCAGATTTTTCCCTACTTAATGACTAAACATTTACTTTAAGTGACGACAGTGTCTAATGGATATAATGGGAAACATGAGATAGTTTTAACACGGCAGGAGTCAATGCCTGTTTTTTCCCTCTGTTTTTCTGTTTCTAATGCATAATAAATAATAACTCATCAGAGGAAGTTTCTGCACAGTGAAGTCTCTTCTGAGAGCGTCTTGTGACTAAACTTTGCAAATTCTACTCAATCTAAACAACAGAGCATAGTTAAGAATCTTAAATAATGTGAAGCATATGGGCTCATTTAAATGTCATGCTCATTTAAATAGATAGTAACTTAGCTTTTTTATCTTGAAGAAAAACCAAACTATAAAATGAAAAATAATGATTACTTCAAAACTTTGAGCTATCTATATTTTTATCTATTGTTGTTAGCTTGCTATACTCTTCTTAGTGTGTTATAAATCCTGTGTTGAAAATACCTTTACACTAGAGAAAGATTGTTTTTTGCTGGATTTCTAGTTATGCAGGCATTTATTAGAAACTCAACTGGAGAAGCAGTAGTTAACAATTTAGTTTAGTGACCCTTAAGTTAATACTAATGGGAATTAATTATACCCACCTTATTAATAAGTCAACAAGAACTCCGTAAAACTTTGGTATTTAAAGAATAAATCTTTCCTTTTTTTTTACTCTCCTGTGGACCACAGGGCTTTGCTTTAGTGTCAGTCTGTTTCTCAAGGACATTTGAGATAGGGACAATACTGCAAAAAATCACTGTCACCTTAGGACAGATAATATCTTATCATTGCAACTTTAGCAGCATTTTTTCCTATTTAATTTGCTTTTTAGGGAGGAAAAAAAACTCTTTTTTTTTTTTTTTTCTATTTCTGGTCCCACATTCTTTAGAGTTATTAGGGATCAGCGGAAGTGATTTGTGGGGAATGCAAGATTACCTGTTAAAACCATAACTAGGTGGGATACGAAGCCCCAGTTTTCTGAATTCTTTTGCTATTGAATACCTCATTATTTAATTGTAATGTATATGGCTTTCAGGCCATACTCACACATTGTTTTTACTTCCAGATTTCACTCTTCGACCTGGGGCAAATCACTTAACCTCTCTGTGCTCCCACTTACTCATCTACAAAATGGGCAAAATAGAATTAACCTAATAAAGATTCACATTTGTCTTGTGCATTATCGTTAATGGGGATGTGAATCATAATGGTGGAGTGCTTTGATGTCCCCAGATGATGCTGTAATCATGAAACTATTATTTTGTATTTGGGCAAAATAGCTGAAAATGTATCTGCATAAATTATGCAGAAATAAACTATACATCTAAATAATTGCCTGCAGTTGTTAAGCTGCTAGTGGCCCATGGAGAGATTTGTGAAGCTGTTCCTATGTGTAGCTCCCTCACAGCTTGGTTCTTGCTGAGCCTGGCTGCTCCACCTAACAGTTTTATATTAATAGGGCCTAAATCAGACCTAAGCTTCTTTTGTTCCTCATGATTGATTTTCTTTAGCAGCAGTAAAAAGTTTTCAGTTTTTCCCACTTGGAAATAAACCCGTGGTGGGGTAAAGGGCCATGAGGAAAGGTCAGTGGGATTTGGGGAGGAGATAGCAGCAAGAAGGATCATGTGAACATCCCGAGAGGTGTTTGGCACTTGCTGAGGGGCTGGGAAGGACTTGGTGCCCTCCCCCTGGTGCCAGGCTGTTCTGTTCCTCCTTCCCACACTGCTGCTCCTCAAAGCCTTCCCCACCTCCGCTTTATTCCATGCAGTCAGGCACGAAGGAGGGAGGGATGGGAGACAGCCAGGCTTTCAACTCACCCACTTGAGATGAGAAAGGGGCAGCAGCCAACCAGCATTAAAAGGATTAGGGCTCAGGTATTGCTAACCTACAATCATACCATGACAATGGAGAGAGATTTTTCTTCCTTTCCCCTACCATGGCAATAACTGATATTCTTGCTTTTTGTTTAAGCTACTACCATTCTTCCATCTTGCCAAACCAAGTCATTTAGCAGTGTATAGACAGAAGGTTTATATTAGTAAAATAATAAATATCAGATTATCTTGATGCTTTCCTATGTCTATATTTCATAGCTTTTGCTTTTATATAAGAAACTAGTTTTCTCTAATTAATCAAGATAATAACCAAACTGAGCCCATTGGTAGAACATAAACAATATGCAGGTAGTACCTGGGCTTAGGCAATTTTGTTTTCACGTGAGTTACCGGCAAACTGCTGGCAATGGAATAAGATGATAGTTATAAAAGAAAAAGTTATTATGTCAAACCTCCGGATTCAGGACAACAGCAGCAATAGCTCCAGTCTTGAGAGATGCCTATCTGTGAATAATCAGTACTGGAGTCCTAAATTTCTTCAGACAATCTGTTCTCAATTATTCACTATCCAGCCCTTAGAAAGATTGTCTAAATATTTAATATCTGATTATTTATTTCTGATTATGTCACTCATTATGTTTAAGTCCTGTCTGGCAAAGAAAGATGCTTCAGTAGAAGCTTTGGCTTTGTCCAGGTAGCATATCAAAGAAATGTAGGGAAAAGTTAATACATCTAATACCTGATAAGAAAGCAGATATTTACACGTCACTGCCTCCATCAGGAGTTTAATACTTCAGCTTCTAACCACCTTTCTGAATTGGACCATAATTATGAACCAAATCAATTGCCACTAGACATGATTTTAAATCACTTTGAGTAGATAGTCTAAAATATTTGTAGAAAACTTTTCTAATTTATGAAATGTACTTTATAGAAAGTTGTCAGTGAGTTATTGAAAGAGGAAAGATGTCAGGGTGGTTACATCCAAAGTACTTTTTTCTGTTGGAGTGAATTGATAAACAAAACCTTGGGGCCTTTGCTTAATCCTGTCAGTATAAATGTATCAGTTCCCTCCATAAGGGCCATCCTTTCTGAAGTGGAAAATAAAGTGAATTATGAAGGGTCAGAGGATGCTACGATAGCATTCCAACTCACTGCAGGAAAGTACCTTAAGAGTGGAGGAGGAAGTGATACAAAATGCTACAAATATCACAAAGAAGTAAAATATACTTCTGAGTAAACAACTCTTTCTTGTTTTACAACAATAAGGTACATTGTCCTAGTGTCAAGATGTTTCACAGATCATCTCACTTTTAATTCAATGAATCCATCCCTTCCTCCTTATCCTGATCCAGCGACCTAAAAGTGCCACCTGGACAGAATTCTCCACTTGTCTTTGTGAAAATAGCTGCTGATATTTTTCACCTTTGGACTCTGTAATCTTCAATAGAGAGCTTTACAGATAGTAAAAGAGCCAGACAGGAGCAAAATCTGTTGGCTTCCCTTTCTATGTGAGCACCACTTCCAAAACTAGCTATTGCCATTTTGCTTTTCTGATTTTTGGTGTCCTGTCATCAATCAATCCTGCAATAGCCAAGCATCATGACCTTGTGTTATCTGTTGCTAATCTGTTATATACTTTGAAGAAGAAATCCTTGATGTATATGTTTGTCAGCTGAGCTGCCAGAGGTGCAGCCTCCTTCCCGGCCTTGCTTCACTGTTGATGAGTCCTGGGTTTCTCCTCTCAAAGCTGGGACCTTTGCCACATCCTAAATTCCTTATGCCCCCAGGTACGCAGAGGGCAATGCTTTTTCAGAAAGAAACTGGTAGAGATGTTGTGAGACTCTCTATTACTGTTAGGTTTTAGTCTGGTGTCACTTTGTGTCTCAGGAGTGGGAATTCACATCAGGTGAGGGAATCCTTCGGGCTCTCCTTTAAAATAGTGGCCTACGCAAGTAAGGTTTTATTCTTGTGTTCACTATTAGATGAAATTCCTGCGTGTATTTCAACTTCTGTTTTCACTTAAAAAGACCCTGGACAACGGTGCCATAAAAAGATTAGACTAAAATGATCACAGCTTTATGTTTCTCAAAGCTGTACATATACCAGTGTTCTTTATGCCCTACACAATACTGTCTTAAGTATTTTTCTGTGTTAATACCTCGTGTAACTTCCTGAACCACTAGAAATGTTTTACCCTGGGCGTTTGTGAGGTCCTCTGATATTGAAAAGCAAAATTTGTGTTCAGCCACTCAGTAATTATAAAATCTATTTGTGAAGTAATCTCTAGAGCCCAGATACCTTTATGCTATTATTTGGCGTGTTATCACTTATTCAGTAACAAAAGCAAAGTCCTTCTGTGATGCATTTAATTGATGCCCCTTTTTAGTATATAAAGTATCTTTGCATGTTCTATTTTAAGTAAAAACCACCTAAGCCAAATCTGTAAAGAAAATGTAATTGTTAATCGATAGTGCCATGTGGTGTGTCAAATTTATTGGGTTTTTTTAACCAACCCTTTAAAACTTTGAAAGAAAGTGTGTGAAAGCATGTATCAACTTAAAACCAGCTATTACATGATGAAAAATTATTCCTGCTTAAAAGAGTATCTGGTTTTCTTATCCCTCTGGATATATTTGTTATTGTACTTTTAAAATTATCTGTAATGTCAAGATATCTAAACTTCTGTAATTTTTCCCAGAAAGCCCACTATTGTTGTGGTGATAAATTTTCCCACTTTCACTAATAAATTATGTGAATTGCTGATGCCTCCAAGTTTACTTAAGGAAATTTATCCAGTGATGATTGAAAGACACATTTGGAGAAGGGAGAAAATTACAACTTATTCTCCTCTTTACTTTTTCATTTATCCCCACATGGTTTCCAATTCGAAATTGCTTCTTTGTTTTCCCTTCCAAAACAGTATCACTTTCACAAATCTCTCTCATTGTCCATTGAACATATCTGGCATTTTTATGCACAAGCAATGGATCCCAGTCCCTTTGAGAACCATTTTATGATGTCATGAAGGTCTCAGAAACTGCAGTTCTGCCTTGACTGAGCCCTGGACTGTCTGTGCTACATTATGCTATAGCTTTTTGCAGTAATGGACTACAAAAAAATGTTTTTTAGTGGTGAGTTGAGAGAAGGACTGAAGGCAGTACCATTCAGACTCTTCTCTTAAGCTGTGACATTAGCAAAAGAGAATTAGATAGATCACTGCGACTCCTTCCGTGTGCAATAGCTAAAATCTCTTCTTAGATGCAAATTCCAGTTGTTAGCAGCAATATCTAGTTGGAAGTGAATTGTACCACAAACAGAAAGAAAAAAGTTGGAGTCAGGTAGTCCATGTACTGAAAATTATATCAATTCTTAGGTGATGTAACTCAGATGGCAGAATTAGTTTCTTACTTTCCTCTCACACATTTAGGTTTTGACTATGCTGTTCTACATTCTATTCTTTTCAAGGAATGCAAATATTTCCCTCTTTCTGAAAGAATGGGCTTCACAGTACTTCCCCATGCAATGATTGTTACATCTTTTTTTAATTTATTGTAGTCTTCTGTGCAGTGCTTTTATATTTGATGTGTTCCAAATAGCACAGGTTAAAACTTCAGAAGGGGAGCAAGGTGTAGACATCCAGTGTTAACTCTGGTGGTCTTTCCAGACACAATGGGTTCAATCAGGATGGCAGTAGAGTTTGCTGAGGAAAGTCTGGTGGTGCTGAAATCCAAAGATCTAAAACTCTAGTTTCTTCCCCTGATGGGCTCAATACTGTGTCAGTGACCGTATGTTGAGGTATGTGAATTGTTTTCAAATGGCTGAAGCCAACTGTGGGAGAAGTGGTAAACCTTTATAGCCATTTTCCATTAATATATCTGAATGTAAGTGTAAATGTGCAAACCTCAGGTGTTTGAGAGAAGCTCTTTCATTAGGGGAAGTTCTATTAAATATACCCCACTTTTTTCTCTTCATTACTGTTCAGTGCTTTTTCTATCCAAAGGAGGATATTTGGTACCTTTTACAGAAAAAAGCAGTGCTGCAAAGGACAGTAAAAGAAAAACTGGATGTCACTAAAGAAGGCAGATGAGGTAATTAGGTCTGAAATAAAAAAAATGAATGTGTTGGGTATTGCTCTAGTGCTTTCACCAGCTATTCTCTCCCCCCTGTCCCCAGCTCAGGCAAGCCAGTGATGTCCATACTTGCTTAATTATAAAGCTTCATTATTTCCTAAACCACAAAGTCTGCTTTTTGTTCTTATAAGGGCTTGGCATAATCCTTTTTTTGTAAACACCAAGAACAATGCCAATTAGCCTGTGGGTAATGGTGATCAATTGCAGGAGAAAGAAATCAAGAAGTTTGTACACCTCCTGCTTTGCCTGGTGCATATCAGGGCTGAGTTGCCCAGTGCTGCCATCCTGATAAGCAGCAATCTATCAAGCTCCCTGGAAATGGCCAAAAGGAGATTCTCCAATTCTCTTGCAGAACAAGATGAATGAAGTAAGCATGCTTATACATCTAGCCCAAATTTTGCAGCCTGGAGACATACAGTATATAGAATCAAGCTGTTTTTTACCTTTCTGGCTGGTGTTTTCTGAATGGAAAGTTTAAAATGCATGTTCTTCCAAGCAAGACAACCACAAAGCAGTTTATTTCTGCAGCAAGTATTTTTGGAAATAGAGCCCTTCTCTTTCACATTCCTTGTGCTAATGTTCTTTAAACACCACTTTAAATGCACATTGCCACAGTTTCACTGTCTCTTTCTTTTAATTAAACTTCCAGCATTTCTAGACAGTGTCCTAGTCTTCCCTTACTGTGTGCCACACATTCTTGTATCAGAAATTTGTACCCTTACTGGAACAATCTGCTTGCTCCAGAATTATCTGGCAGTCCTGCCTCAGTCTATTTATTCCATCACATGATTGTTTTAGTGTTGTTTGAAGCACTATTTTGGAGCCAGACATAATCATATTATACAGTTCTTCACCTTATTAACTGACAGAGAACTGTTCCCCATTAGACAATTGATCCTGGGCAGATGAAGCCATTAAAAACAGTACTAATTAGCTGGAGAGTGGAGACAGTAATACAGGCTGCATCACTTCCTTTCATGCTTAGGGAAGTTCATGTTCCAGACAAATAATAATTGATATGTAGTCTTCCTTAATTGTGGTTGTTAACAGCCAGTATTATAATGACAGCCTGACAATCTCTGTCTAGCCTATTGTATGTTTATTTCTGAATCCAAGAACCACTGAATAACATTTTTGGTTTAACTTGAACTTCATAGAATATAGTTTAAATGTCAATGTAATGAGAGTTGGGCAGATAACTCATGAGTTATTCCTTACATGTCTCCAGGTGTCAGCTGTTTGTCTTGGAAGACTGAATGTCCATAATTACATGGAGCTATGGCATAATACATTAGAATAAAATAAACAGATGGTTTGAATGAGAATAAAAAAAGTACTGCATTAAATCCATAACCAGGAATGCTAAGAATCCAAGTAAATTTCAGTGTACTAACTGTAGCTTATAGAGTAAGAAAATCATAGAGTCTTTAAACAAAAGAATGCTTTGATTTCCTTTTCCAAAAATATATTCAGTTTTTAAAAATGTACATATATATATATATATATATATATATATATATATATGCAGATGTATATGTGTTCATGTGCATGTATATGTAATGCATTTAATGCAGGAAGATGGCAAAATGGTCTATATTTTAGTTTGAAAAAACATGTCAACTGTTATCCTCTGTCTTCATTTATTATAGTTCTTCCTGAGCTAAAAAGAACTAAATTCAAGGTGGTGTTTTTTTTTTTCCCCTTCAGATGCTCTCACCAAACACACAGCTCTCGTACAGATCAACAAACTAGGAAAAAAAATCACAGTAAAGGCAGAAAATTTAATTTCAGGAAAAAAAATCCTGACATCTGAAACGGTAAGCATTAGACATATCTAGATGATTTGATAAAATTGTTTTTGATAAGGAGTTTCAGGCATTTTAAAAGTGATTTGAGCTTCAAAGCTCTTTTTTCACTCTTCACCTGTTTTTTTAAAAGAAAATGAACAGAAAAAACCCCACCCAAACCCAAAAAATACCAAACCCCACAACCCTAGTCCAAGTGCAATTAAGTGTAATCAAAGTAGCATGTGAAAGAGATTAAAAGATGAAAAATAGTGAAATTCTAAATGTTACAGCTCTCAAAATAGCTAACTAAATATATATATATATATTTTACTATTTCCTCTGTTGTCCATCTACATACTGCTCTTCTGTTATCAAAACTTCCTGTATATTTGAGTTTGAAGGAAAAAGTTTGTGGTTTCAGAATAGCGCTCTCAGTGAGTTGATTTGGCTTTTATTGCTGACTGTGAAATCTTGCATAAATCACTGACAGCAAAACCTTCCTTGCTTTATTTTTTTGGGCAGTCAGGCCTATTAAAACCCCTTGATGACATTCTGGCTGCACTGAACTCAGTGGCAAGACTCCAATTAATTCTATGGGAACAAGAATTTTCTGATAGGATTCTAGACTGTTATATATTGGGTAGCGTTCCTGCCCATGGGAGGCCATTGAAATGAAATAATCTTTAAGCTCCCTTCCAAACCAAAGCACTCCATGATTCAGTGATATAGCTAAATAAGCAGATAAACATAGTCCCATCTTGCTCCTCAAGATGAAGTTTATTATTCACATAGATGGTATTAGCACACAAGGAAAGTGACAACTTCATCACAGGCTACAGGTTTCAAGAAGAGAAAGAGCCTGATGCTTGTTAGCACCTTGACATCTCCTAGGCTCCCCTTCAAACAGTCTTGATGATTCAGGCACCTGCAGGGAAGGGACAAATTTTGTTATACAAACAACAGATGTTTGGATTTTAGCTCTTCTACAGTAATGTGAGATTCTTACCTCTTGAATGAATTCAGCACTTTTATGAAAACCTTGACACTTTCACTTTTAATTTTTTGCCAGTCTTATTCAATTTGTTTATCAACTTTTTGGATCTATGGATAGAATGCCCCCTTGACAAGTTTGATGATGATATGAAACTGGGGCAGTGCCTGATACACCTGAAGGCTGTGCTGACATTCAGCAGGACATTGACACCCTGGAGGATTGGGCAGAAGGAAACTGAATGAGGCTCAGCAAGGGCAGGTGTTTGGGGCAGCACCAGGAGAGGAATGGCCCCAGGAGCCAGCACAGGCTGGGGCTCACCTACCAGGGAGCAGCTCTGGGCAGAAGGGCCTGAGAGGCTTGGATGACAAGTTGGCCATGAGCTGGCAGTGAACCCTTGTGGCCAGGAGGGCCAGTGGGATCCTGGGCTGCCTCAGGAAGAGTGTGGCCAGCAGGCCAAGGGAGGTGACCTGCCCAGCCCTAAGGAGGCCACATCTGGAGTGCTGTGGCCACTTCTGGGCTCCTCAGTACGAGGAAGACAAGGAGCTGCTGGAGAGGGTCTGGCAGAGGCCACAAGGGTGATGAGGGGTCTGGAGCTTCTCTTATGAAGAGAGACCATGGGAGCTGAGAGTGGATCTCCCAATTGGGAATAAATACCTCCAAGGCAGGTGCCAAGAGGATGGTGTCAGATTCTTTCAATGGGTACCCAGAGACAGAACAAGGAGTAATGGCCATAAACTAAACCACAACAAGTCTCACTTCAACATGAGGATGAACTTTACATTGAACTTGGCAGAGTAGTGGAACAGGCTGTCCAGGAAAGTTGTAGAATCTCCTTCTCTGGAGACATTCAAAACCCACCTGGATTTGTTCCTGTGTCACCTCCTCCTGATGACCCTGTGCTGGCAGGAAGGTTGAACTAGATGAACTCTAGAGGTCCCTTCCAACCCTAAGAATTCTGTGATTGTGTTATTTTTTACCTATTGCTTTTTTCCCCTGCTCTTTCTCAATTAATTATATTCTTTAATTCAGGGAGAGTTTGGGGTGGGTCAAAAAAGGCGCTTTTATTCAACAATAATTGCTATTATTTTGCCTCAAGTGTACAAATCACATTGAAGTCACTGGTCTGGCTGTGATTTCAGTGGGATTTGGATTAGTTGCATATCAACTTAAGGAGCTGTTGGCAGAAATAGCTCAGCAGTAAACAGGGAAACAGAATAAGTTATGGTGCTCTCCTACAATGTAGGTTCAAATTATGGAATAGTTCTGACTATTGGCTAAATAGGAAGAATGATGTCAAATACAATAATTCAAAACCGCTACTGAACTAATGAGTGAAGTTGTATAAGACACGAAATCCGTTTTTGCAGAAGGACTGGAGAAGGATGAAAAATCAGGAGATGATGGTTACTGAAGCACAGGTAGAAGAGCAGGGGACCTGATGTGTTGAGCATTTACCTGTGTTCATATTTGCTCATTAGGAACTCTTGCTACAGTTTTGCAATAGTCAAAAGACCTATTTAGAAATTAATAAAGCCCAGGAAGAATATTTGACTGTAGTAAGGTTGGTAACACATAAATACTTTTGTATGTTTCCCTACACCTATATTCACACAAACAAGAGCAAAACTATATGTACAGTTTACTGTGAAATATTAATGTTAATATTAAAAAATCTACAAAGGCTTTGGTAGATTTTACCAATCAGGTGCTGGAAGTTATGGTAGTATTACCAAGTTCACAGAAACAACACTGGCTTGTACCCCCGAAAATTGGCGTATTATCAGAACTTGACCATTAGAAGAAGGTTTTTATTTTTCATACATATTCACTGTCTTTTCACCAACCCTCACAATTGTTCTTCCTCTGATGAGAAGATCTGAGAGAAAAAGTCGTGGAGAATTCTGAGATTTTACAGCTTAAAAAAATAGTGGAGAAATGACTCAATATAATTAAAATGTTTCCCCAGCGACAAGGGTCACAAAATCCTCAGAATTCTGTCAGATATATGGTCTCACTGTCTGTGTTGAACTTCTAGGTTTAGTTATTTCTTTGGAGGAAGCTCATGGATTTGACTTTCCCTCCAGATTTTCTCACATGTGGTTCTGTGTTTTCTTTTTTTCCTCTTTCACAGTCTGAAGCTTTTCATTGTATAATAGTCTCCTTTCTGACCCAAATAAACTGAAATGAATGAACAAAGGCAGTTCTGGAAAAAAACCCACATTTATTATAAAGGTGGTCACTGGATATAGGCCTTTTGGTCTCCCTGTGCTAATGGTGTAGATGGTGTTTTCAAGCTGTCTGTCAAACTGGTTTAAATCTTTTAACATGCTATTTCTCACTCTCAGTCCCCCACTATTTCTCCTAGTTGTCATTCAAATTGTTCCACTAAGAGAACAAATAAATGCATGCCATGAAAACCAGCAAGATGATATAATGAATGAGTTACAATAAATGCCCCCAGCATAAAACAATTATGTACCTGCTATTGTCAAAAACATTCAACATTCCCTTTGTTGAAAAGGAAACAGCTATAAATTATTCACTGGGGCACTGTAACTCTTTTCTTTTTTTCTTTCTTTTTTTTTTGGTTCCTCCAATTAATTCTTCCCTGAACATCCCTGGGTATTTAGCTGAGGGTAGAAATTTACATGCAGAGAATTTTAGCTGCTTCTTGGGATTGTCAAACTGAGTGTCCAAATTAAAAATAATAATAATAATATTAATATTACCATATTTTACTGTGTATAGTCAGAGCTTGGCTACAAAAAAGGTGTCATTCAATATCAGTATAGGTTATATTTGTCTAGGAGTAAATATAAGTGGTCTTTTAACCGAGAGCATCTCTCTTTCCTCAGCCTGCATTGCTTTCAAGTCTCATTTTCATTTCTGAATTTGCTTCTTCCTGTAATATGTACCCCAACATCATGCTATCTTTATTTCCTTAATGATATTTTTGTGGTTTTTCAAAAGGTATAGATTTCCCGTGGATTTCAAGAAACAATGCTTTTAAAGAGACTTACTAAATGTGCAGGTTGCACAGTTGTGAAAACAAAAAAAGAACTGTTTTTATATATACCGTATTTACACCACCCAAAGTAAGAAGCTTTCTGACACACTGCCTTCATGCACTAAGCACCAGAGTTATGTCAAAATTCAAGTCTGATCTTCTGACCTCCCTCAAGAAGCTGTGGGATGAGGTCCAAATGGGTTGCTTGTCCCATTTTATTTCCAAGCACATAGAATATCTCAGCAGGCCATCTGAAATAATTAAAAAAGGAATAAATATTTTATTCAGGGATGAAGTGGGCTCATTTTATTGTTAGCAGTATGTAATTTTGTTCTGAAGCTGGGCCAAGCAAATGCTTATATTTTGCATGGCACTAAAACATGGCATCAGGAAGGTCTCTAGATTTCCTCTAGTGTTGAAGGTCTCATCCTTGTGCTTTGTGCCTGTACTTAATAACTTGTGAGGTAGAAACGGTGATACCCAGCTGAATTTGCAGAATTTTAACTTTTTGGGTGTGAAAGGAATGTCTCCAAGGTGGTCCATGCAACCTGACACATGCTGTGGGTGCCCTGCCCACCTCTCCCAGCCGAGGGAGGTTTGTCTGCCAGGTCTGGCGTATGCAACAGTGGATTTTGCAGTGCAGCTGTAATTGTTAGACTGGGCTGTCTGTGGTATCCCAGGGCTTAAATAAGGAATGGCCTAGGTTAAATGCATCTGGAATGCAGGAACCACACCATTTAGCTAAGAGCACTGTAGTGGCAGACAAAAACTGTAATTACTTCCCATCAGAGTGCAGTGTTCAGTCGTGCTCTTCTGGTTCACAATCAGCATCTGAAGATGATGTAAGAGGCACTGGATATGGAAAAGAGACCCTACAGTCATTATGAGAAAACAATCCAAAATCCAAGAAGGAGAAACACACAATGGTAATAATTTTGGTTTTCCTTTGGTTTTAAGAGAATTACGCCTTCTCTATTTTTTGAAATAACTTGTTTATTTGCTATATATTGGTTAGGTGTTTGCTGGTTTGGTGAATCAGCATCACTAAGCATTCACTAAAAGTAAATGCCGTCCTTTGAATTACCAAAATACTTAATAATTGAAGGAATTTTGTCCATTAAAAAGTGCAGCTTAACAATGAATATTTTGTTTAATGAGATTTGTATCCAAAGCAAAGGAAATGAAAAGTTAAATTGAAAATCAGCCTACTTCTTCTGTTGCAAATGATGTCTACGTCCCCTTGTGAAATGATCCTGAAAAATCAAAATGTTAGAAAATGAGAAAATATATTGTTGATTCTCCCCCCTCTTCAAGCATATTTGACTTCACATCTGAGTGTTTAACCTCACATATTTCAGCAAATAAAGTAATACATGAAAATCTTTTATTTCGTCCTACTCACTAATACTGCTAGCCACCAAAATACAATTACAATTACAGTAACAATTACTGTAATTAAAATTTGGGATAAATAATTTGAATACAATTATGTGTATGCATATTTTTTGATGAATACTAAAATAAGTGGTTTTAAGGAAGACCACGAGGTATTTGAAAAGTCAAGTAGTTTAATGCATTGTCCTAAACACGAAATGCATTTTGGGAGTTCATTTTAAACTTATCAATCAATTTATCAGAAAATTAACATGGCACAAACAAACAGATGTAATTCTCATGCACCTAGACTAAGGTATGGCTTTAAAAAAAAATCAACATTTACATAAAAGAAATACTGCTGGACTTCTATTTGCTGGAGCCTGTATTCAGTGTTTTAAAAAGTAGATACTTTAGGCAGAAAGTGGATTAATCAAATTCACTTTCTAAGACACTTCTTGGATTGCTCACTAGTTATGCACAGCCTAACAAGAAAATTAAAATTAGAACAGGGGTAGGTTTCCACAGACATTTGGTGGGATTGAGCTGAATATTTTGTGCATGCAAGACAGCTCTGGCAGCTTTACACGCATTAATTCGAAAGCTGGTGCCCTATTTAGTCATGTGTTGGCTCCTTGGCCCTTGGCTTCTTTATTTCTTCATAAGGATGCCTACATGTGAGCTTTGTAACCATTAAATGTAATTAATAGCAGAACATTGCTAGAAAGTCAGACATAATTGATTTCTTATTTTTTCTGTGCTAAAGATCAAGGGGCTATATCCTTCTTCCGCCATTATGCATGCAGAGCTATAGGAGAATGGACCCTCTGGGACAAGTCTAATATCCGGTACGCTGCTGTCTACCTCAGCCTTATTATAAAAAGCTTTCTACTCCAGCCAAGCTGTGAAAAAGCTCATGCTGTAGAGGCTGCAAATTGAGCAACTTTGATTATGCAGTCCCCATCAAGAGTAAGGTTATAAGTTAGCAAATTGAATTCCTGAGAAGAACTATTCATCAAATAAATCTGAATACCGACTGTTTTCAAGGAGATTACAAGCCATTTTGGGACACTAAGAAAAGATGATATGTTTGATGGAGAGATTGCTCTTGACTGCATCTTTTACTCGTAAAAATTAGAGATAAGTGAATTTTTCATGGATATTAAATCAAATGAATTTCAGAAGGACCACAAGTATTTAGGAGCTCAAATGAGTGGACAGTTTGTGCCATAAACATTAGAGATATTTTAACCCATTCAAAAAAGCAAAAATGGAATGTTTTTTTTTAAACATCAGAAAAAAACCTATTTGCTTTCTTAATCAAAATGAGCTTTTTTGGCTTTAGCTTTGAACTGAATGTAAATAAAAAATCATGTGCCTGATTTTAGGGGACTCCTAGGTATGGAAAAATTCTGCTGCAGTCAGTAGGTTTATGAGATCCTATTTCAAAATGTTGATTGAAGAGAAAGCTAGTACATTCCAAATGGAGTTTTAAAGAACACATTATAATGACATTGATATATCTTGATCTATTCATAAAAGTTAATATAATTTTTTAAAATCTGCCTGTAACTAAGGAGAAGTCACTCTTCCTTTTGTACTAACTTATATGAAAAAAAAATATTACTCCATGCGTTTTCTCCTAGTCAAAATATAAATTTTTGCATTTTCTAATAAGAGAGAAACACGGATTATGTTGGTCAGCATAAGGATGAAGAAGCAGTGATGGAAGAAGCCATCCTTTTCCCAGCCTGTATACATTGTTAGCCAGAGCAGAAGGGTATTTCTTATAGAAAAGGAATTGCATGGAACATATAACCCAGACCAGATATATGATCTGTGGGGAAAAGACGTTCACAGTATTTCTATGTTCATCCTACACTGCCATGAAGAATAGATATTATTTTAGTGAACTCCTCGCCAGCAGCTACCAGAAAGGAAGATGAATTAAGATATTAGGTGGATGATGACACTTTAGACAACTCTTGAAACACAATAAAGAATCAACAAAGCGTTAAGATAAACTAAAGAGCTTTTCCAATTGATAGAAGAGGCTAAACTCTTGCTTTGTCAAGGAGAGTAGTTTTATGTAAGATGACATAAACCTCCTGTTTTCAGGTGTTTTATTTTATAAAGACAAAATTTAGTTCCTGTGTGTACTGAGACCCATGTGAGTCATTTTCTGAAACAAGTGTGACAATGCCTTATTGTGACCACCACACACTATAGGAAGGGTTCATTGGAAGGACTTGGGCTGTAAAAGTAATGGTTAGAATCCAAAAGCATGTAGATGCTCTAACACAGAGAATTATAACACCTCTGTGTTGGCCTTGTTCTATTACATGCCACCCTTTGCAAAATGTGTGGAAGATCAAGTGATGTAACAGGCAATGTGTTGAAAAAAGCACCAAATTGAAAGCAAACCAGAGGAGGAGACACCTAAAATTAGTTTGCAGGAAAACACTGAGAATTTTGTTTTCTGTGGGTCTTTCCATTTTTCCTGAGCACTGACTTCCAGTACCCTTTGGGATAAGAGTCCATCATTCCTCAGCAGTTCCTAAAGACTGGAGTATGCCTTTCTCTGTTCAATGCATGTACTCCACTCCACGGGACAAAGTACCAAGAAAAGCCTCTTCAGAATACCCACCTGCTGTTAGAAGCAGTAGGTCTTCAGAAACTCACAAAATTCCATTTTCAAAGGTAGCAGTCTTCATCTTTATTTGATGTTTACTGCCTTTGTATATTCAGACAGAATGACAGAAGTCAGAAGACAGAAATCATATTTCCCTTCACTCCTTATTCCAGTGGGCCAAAACAGATTTCTTTTTTTTTCTTTATTTTTTTCCCATATAAGAAAGAGCTATACTGACCACTATAATGCATTTTCAGTGTTCCTTTTTAAGTTGTAATTGACCTTTTAAAACAGCAATGACCTAAACTGTAATCGGGATTGTGGAGAGGATGAATAAGAAAAAGACCTATAGAACGAGAATACAAAACTTAGGAAGGTAGGTTTCCCACACAGCTTTACTGCAATTTTATGATTTTCTTCTCTGGACAGACTTTTAAGCTTACACATCCATGAGAGACAACTCCTCTCTGACACTGAGATAGGCTTTTTGCAAGCACTTTAGCCACTCTCTAAAAGTTTATTAAACTGTTAATTGAATCCAATTCATAACATAAAAAGCCTCTGTTTTCACTTCTATTTCAGTGTGAATAGAACTCTAGCTTTTCCTGCTTCCAGATTATAAATTGCCTGGTCACTGAAGCATCAGAGAGGCAACAGGGAGGATACAGTTCTTCATTTTGTCCCATAGACTGTGCTGGAAGGAGCGCTGGCTTCAGATCCTAAAATCTTTTAACTTCCTGTGGAGAGGAAAGTGCAGAAAGAACATCAAGGCAAGCTATTCTGGAAGCAATTTAGCTCTTTATTTATCAAAATGTTGAAATAATAGAGTACATTGTGCAGAAGGGCCTTAATTGACATACAGAGGCATTATATCTCAGTGCCACAACTCAGTCTCACCCTCCAATACAGGCTGATGTGCTTTGTTTTTGTTATTTATGTTGTGAGCTTTCTGCCTTATCATCTGGTATTGAAATATCACTTTGAGAGCAAAAAGGTTTGAAAACAACTTTGTGAGTGAATTAAATGGGACAAATCTGTTGAATGTTCAAATTTGTTGAAGTTTTATTCAGCAGTGAATATCTTATGAACAATTTCAATGGCCCTGCATGCTATCACTTAATATTTTTGGTAAGTATCTATGGATTTTATAGAATTCTTTGCTAATATATTATTGGTGTGTTGATGAATTTCTGTTTTATTATTTATTTGCACAAAAAAATGTCTTGCATGTAAAATTTTCTCATCTGATTTGGGAAGGCAGCCCATGATCCCAGGATAATTTTTCATATTTTTCTTTTGCCTCATCCTTTCATTGCAGAAAAGGAAAAAACTATTTTGCTATCTCTTGGATGATACGTCTTTCTTCATAAATTACATGTAAGAATTGTATTCTGTTTTTCTGCTTCGTCTATGCAAGGATTTTGAGCAAAGACTATTCAAAATAATATAAAAAATGAATACCTAGATATTAGAATTGACCTAATACTTACTTGAGTCATTACTAGGAGAGTGAATGCTGACTGTAGCTAGGTATTTTTCCTTGCTTGTGAAAACAAATACTTGCTTCAGTTTCAACTAAAGTAGGCATGAGGCAGAAAAACACTTTACAGGCATAAGAGAGAGTTGTTTACAGGTTTGAGTCTCTTCAACACTGCAGTCCTACTCATAGCATGCATCTCCTCTTGTTTACAGAATTACAGTGCAGCATCAGGACAAGTTGAGAACTAAGATCACACTGTAGTGGTGTTTTTCTTAAAAAAAAAAGCATTTATAAAGAAAACTAATGATAGCAGGGCCAAACCAATATGCTACATGTTTCAGTACACTACACAAAAAAAGGGATAGCAAACACAGAGCATTTTTGTATGAAACTCTCATGTTTTAACAGGCATAACGTGACAATTGATGAATCTTAGCCATCAGTGGCGATTTGGTGTGAAAGATCCAACCGGAGATGTTGATGTTGAGAAATTGAGAAAATAAGATCTAACCTGTAATCTCTGTCCCTTTAGTGGCTGCAGAGTTATGCATGGAGTACCAGTTTTGTCACATTAAAACACATCTATGTTCCAAATATTTTTGAGACTAATCTCGACGTCTCTCTTATAATGTCTCAAAATATTCCCAGACATCATTTTCAGGATGAGAATAATAAACAGTATCTGCCCTGGCAGGGATACCCTCTAGAGGAGTGAGAAGCATGCCTTCCTGATAATCACTGTACAGTGTGTAAGTGCAGCAATAGGTGAGAAACATTCAAAAAGCCCAACAAAACAAACCAAATGTAGCTTTTCATTTCCCTTAGACATTCCACACTAAAATTACCTGCACTCTGAAAACAAACACATACACTGTTGATTCGAGCTCAAATTTACATCCAGGTAGGTCTGCAGCTGTTGAAAATAGTTTCCTGTTCCTACAAGAGAAAATATTTCTATACCAAGGAAAACATGTTTCTATTAGAGAAAGCAAAAGACACTGTATTCCATTATGGATAATTAACAAAATATTTATTTTAAAAAATTGATGGTAATTTACATATCTATTCACATTTAAATGGCTAATTTTAAAAAATGCACTAAATCATTTTATATGAAGGAGTTGTGATCTATTATACAAGAAGACTTACACTGCTGCAATTTGCTGGTATGCACATGAAGGTGACAGAGTTAGATCAAAAATAAAAGCTGCAATTAAACCAAGGAAAAGTAATCATTAGAGACAATGTTGCAATATTGTAATAACAATGCAGGAAATCTCAATGAGAATCTTTGCATAATGACAGATGACTTTAAATGAAATGAAACTTGAAAAACACTGTGGTCCTCCCTGCTCATTCTCATACTCACATGCTCACAAACACCAAGATGCTGGTGTATCCAGGTCATTTGTATAAGAGAAAATGGGAGGTGAGACATCTCTTTTCCCCACCTTTTTGTGGGTCCTCCTTTTGAAGTTTTTGGATTCTTCTTAGGTGAATAACCACCCACTTTGCTTGGATGGAACTTTTTAAAACCACAATAATTTGTGGTATAATAATTTGACCACAACAATTCTCCTCACCTCGCCCCACCTCTGTGAGCCTCACGATTCAATAATTGTCTTTTGTGTCTCTACCTGAATGCCCTGTGAAGTCCAGCCTAAATGTGTGATGGGATTTTAATGATCTGCTAGTGCATATGCATCTGTACTTGCTCTTCAGATTGCTTTTTCCTGTCTTTATGTTCCTGGTGTTTCCACAGCTGGAATGGAAACCAATGGCTGTGTTTTCTCAGCCATTGTCCATTCCTACTGATTTTAACATTTCTGTTAAAATTCTCTGCATAATTAAACTGTAACTCTAACACATTTACCGTCTCCCCTTTCTGATGTATGAACTCCATGAATTCAAGTTCATGTAACTTGGATGCTAATTTAATTACTTTTAGGCCTTTTTTGATTCTTACAGCAGCAATATTTAGAATCTAGAAATAATAAATTACAGAAAAAAAACTTTTCAAGCTTTTCTTTTTTCTTGCTAACCTTTAGGCTGTGTGAATATCAGGATGCATGCTCACAGTCAAATTGCAGTGAAACTTCTACAAATCATAGCTGTATCCAGAGAGGCAAGGTTAATTTTGTACAAACACATAATAGAAGTAACTGGACATTTTGTCAAGATTCTTTCCACACGTATTTTTCAGAGCAAAACCTTTTCTACTGTATTTTTGGATGCATTGGGCTTTCTGGGACTGGTACTTTCATTTATAGCATGGCCAGTAAAGATGTCTTATTGTACATGAGAAATGGAACTCTATTTCTCTTCAGGAAAGTCCATTCAGAACAAGTCCCATACTCAGTTCATGTCCATGTTTAGCCTGGCCTAACATAATGCATAGGACACAGGTAAAAAGAAGAAATAATAGGACTTCAAAGAATCTTCCATCTGTTCTAAATTCTTTGACAAAGTAAAAGAAACCACAGTAATTGCTCAGATTGTACAATCCCATACAGAAGACTGTTCCTATCCTTGTATCACCAGAACATAAATAGTCTTTCAGGCTTGTGAAATTTTTTTAAAGTTAAAAAGATAAAAAGTGTGGCTTTCTCTGTATATATAGATGTACTATCAGGAGGATAGCTGAGGAACCAACAGTAATGCTTGAATTGACGTCCTTTTTTTCTTGAAAGAGGCTTTTTGCCCATCCAATTTACCTCTCCTTTCTCAATACACCACCACCAAATATACTGATTTTCTGCAATGCACTGCAAAGCCTCTTTCATCTTTTTCCCCAGATGCAAGAGAAACTGTGCTGCTAGTGCATGATGAATCTTTTGGGACTTTATTTGATACCTGGAACTTTGGAGGAATCAAATTTCATTGAAAGGATGAGAAATGTATTGCTACTACATTGATGAGATTGTTACTTAAAGAACTGTAAAAGCACAAGCTGCTCACCTTTTCCATTCTGTAAATCTAAATAAGTAAAATAAAATTTAAAAACTAGTCTGAATATGCCACTACAGTTTTGGAAAAATCCTTCTGGTATTTTCTGGATCCAAGGACTTAAGGATTTAAGGATTTAAGCCAAACCAGCTTTTTTTTCTTTTCAGCTGCATATGCTCCATTTAACCATCAAGCAGATGACCAAGTCTGTCACAGTATAGGTATCACATGCATTCATACATATGTTATATAGGTGTAGTCTCTATTATTCAGATTCAATTTAATCAGTACAAATCTGAGCCTCAAATTCCAGATCTAAATAAATAATTACTAAATTGGAAGCAAATTAGTATTTGACAAGAGATAAACAGATTTTCTGTTTTTATGTTGTTATGCCATTTAAGTGGCTTTATATGTTAATTGAATACCAAAGTTTTTTATTTACTGCTAAATGGATTGCTGTTACTTTATAGCTTGTCATGAAGCATCTCTTGGAGATCTTTGAAAAATAGTCAAGGATAATTTAAAATCAATTAGCTGAATAGAGAATAATTATCCTTTTTCCTGTCTAGAAAATAAGGCTCTGGAACCATGGAAATGCATCATGTTTTGTAACTACAGTCTATTCTTAGAAGTGGAATGCTAACCACACAATCAAGGAAAAAGAAATTTGATGAAGAATAATTTTTAATATTAATTTATTGAATGACTCCTCTTAGATTTGTTGTGAAAAGTTAGATGATGAAAATAAGCACTGTCCAAACTGATGCTGACATCTGATCTGCAAAAATGGGTTTTTCTTTAAGAGAGCACTCTTTCTTGCCAAGCTCTCAAAGCTTTGTGTTGATGTAACATGCGATGTAACCTAAAACAGCTACGAATCATAAATTGTAGGTGGGAACATATTCTTGTGGTATCACCTCCCCTATAAAGTAATGACAGCTCAAAATCTCCATTTTGGAGAAGTAAATATCTGTAAGAAAAATAAGCAACTTCTGTTTAAAAATGTCTGCATGGAGTTTATTATTGAAAATGTCTTTATTTAATGCAGTTCCCTATAAATTTTTTTCAGACTAAACTGAGAAATAGGTATGTAATACAAAAGGCAAATATAAAGTCAGATTTAAATATGCAGTGAGATTTCCTTTCTACCTCTTCCTAAATAAATAAATAAAAAAGACAAAACTTCAAAAAAAACCATACCAAAACAAAACAAAAAAGGAGCAAATGTTGAAGCAAATACAGTTAGACATGTAATATAAAATACAATATCTTTTTCATGGTCTGGTCTTATAGTAAGAAACCTTGAAAAATCATTATTCCAGACTTCCAGGATTGTGCATTGGTTCCAGCTCTAGTCTTGAAGTTCAGATGGTAAAAATGAATAGGTGTTGAGGCATCTCTGAACTGTAAAACATAGTTGTGCTCATCCATTGAACAACAGCAGGATGTGTGTGAAAAACAAAAGTGTGAAAATGTGTATTTAATGGAACCCACTATATATAAATCTTTCAAATACAAATAGAAAGAAAAAAAAACCCCTCTGTGTATATTCCTAAATTAAATCTATATAAAATAGAATCAGACCGAGAGGATGCATCAGTAAGCTAAAGTGAAATGCATTACAGGAATGCTACAATTTCACTAGAAAGAGAGAGAATAAATTCTGGAAATTTAGATTCAAGGCAAATCTTAATAGAAATCTAAGCCTCAGAAGGACACAGCTAATGCACTCAGATAACCTTAGCTCTGCCCATTAGCAATCCTTTTAAACAATCAGGCAATTATTTTCCTGTAATTGTTTTTGCACAGTCCAATTAGATGAAACCATTCCTGTTAGATTGTTTTCATTTTTATTTTCTTTTATAGTGTCACTACAGTGTGAAATTAATGTTTCCCATATCGCTCAGCATCTTAAGTCTTGTTTACACTTGGGAAAGTTTTGGGAAAAAAACAGTCTTTCTATTGATGACACCAATTCAACTGAACAAATGCTGGCAGCCCTGACAAAAGTCTTAGACAGCTCACTGACTGCCAGAATCATTTCAGTCCTGCCTTAGTTAGGCTTGCTCCCAGCTGGGAGACCCGGCACAGTGTTGAAAAGGGTGTTATTGTCTAGATCAGAGCTCTCTACTCTGCTAGATTTAATTGCTGCAAGATGTCCTTTTTAGATAGGTGTCTTCAAAGTTGTTGCCAGACTAGGGATAGACAGTGATGGGTCTGAGACAATTTGAATAGTTTGGGCAACATAAGAAAAAAATCCTGAGCTTGTCCGAGTTTTTGGAAATCTCGGGGATAGGCATACACTCTGAAACGGAACATGATAATTTTCTATCCTGCCTTTTTTCTTGAGAGTATGTTCACCTTTGAAGGAGTCCATTAAGATTTCATGTTAAAGGTGGTGGCATATTTCCTATTCAGACTATTATGTACACTAGGAATGCAAGGCTTACATTCAGGCAGGGTACAAATCACCTCAGAAATAACTACACTATCTCTTGGAAGCAGTTTAGCTAAACTGTTCTCTGAACTTGCTATTATAACTTGTTTCTTATCCCCACTGCTTTCCTCACCTTATTACCCAGGACTGGATTCTCCTATGCTTGGTTTGTCACTGGGCTCCTTACTCTTTATTCATCTGAATTCCTCCATCCGCTCAAGTTCCCACCAGAAGTTCCTGTCACCCTGCAAAAACCCCAAACTTCTACTTGCTACTCACCTTTTCTCTGTCCCAAAACAGATGAGATGGAGAAGGAACAGCATGCTTTCAAGGAGCCATCCATATGTCATCCTTTCCATAAATAAAGGATCAATTCTTTCCAGTATGAATGATACTGTAAACATGGAAAACAGATGACCTGAAGCTTTTTTGACTTTTTTAGGATGCAATTACAAAAGCACTTGCCTATTTTTTATTTCTGTACTTGCATTTGTGTGTCATGGCTCCCTGGGTTGGTATAGCATAGCAACACGTTTCATAGCCATTAGATGAAAGTCAGAACTTGCAAGACTCACAGGAAAGTTTTCATTCTGATGTTTGCAGAGAGTATCCAAGTTTTCCAGTTGGTTGAGGTTTCCTATTTGCTGTCCTTTTTATGGTGTGGATCAGGTTTCAACATCATTGACTATGCCAAGAAATCTGAAATTCCACCATTTGTGTCCTATAGACTTTTATTGTCTGTCCTTATATTGGACGATGTAAGTAGACTTGTCATAATAAAAGTAACTATAAAAATTCTTTCAACTGCTTTAAAGTTCACTTTCCTAAACTAAAATAATAGATAGAACATTTTTATTTCCAGCAGCTAGAACTAATGAGTGTAATTTACCAAGGTTTTCCATGAATGGTAGATGTAGTCAAGTGGATTTGTATTCTATGTACACATACTTTGACCATACTTGTCTCAGTCTTTACTTGTGTCCTGCATGATCTCTGTTCTCTTTTCTGATGTGAACTTCCAGTTTTCCTCCATGTCTCAAACAGTCTATCACAGTAACCTCATCTCCCTGGAATGTTACTGCCTACAAAAGAGAGAGAATTCTGCCAAGTTGATTTTTAACATCTTGTGTTGATGGCCCACTTGTGCTGATTGGTCAGAGACAACAGATAACCCTTGAGTTCATACTGCTTATTTAGAATTATTTTCTCATGCTGAGCTCTTTAAGTCTTCTCAAACACAGATATTGTTTTTCACAAATCCTGTAAAAGCTTCAAAACTGGGACATTTCTAAAGCCCTGTAAAGTCTAGCCAATTGAAACCAGCCAATGATTTGGAAAAAAATCAGCTTGGGAAATTGACAGGCAGACAAACATCTGAATTGCTGGAATCCTGGGAGTATAAGGGGATTCTCTGTACTCACCTTTCAGCACAGCTTCTCTTTCCCTCTGTGTGTGAGTGGGAGGATGTAGGGTATGGTTCTACACCAGCTTAAACAAAGACAGCACAAAGAGCAAGATCCAACTGCTCACCATTTGTTCTTGCTATAACCTTGTGCCAGCACTTACGGCCTGGAGTCAAAGAGAGCTGATCCATCTGGGAAGCAATTTTCAGTATTAAAGAAAAGAAACAAACAAAAACTGCCTCAAAAAAAAAAACCCCAAAAGCAACCAACCAAAACCACCTGTGGTCCGTTAGTTTCATGGCCTTATACATTCAGTCACAGTTTTGTGTTTGTCAGAGTGAGAGATGTGTACACACAGATACATGTGTGGATCTCATGGATAGGAATTCACCAACAGTCTTTAAGAGGATGAGAGCTTTTTCTTTTGAGGGAGTGGTAAAGAAAAAAAAAGAATGAGAGACAAACTAGTATTTTCCAAACTGACTCATCCTTATTTGCAGTCAGCAGAAAGAAAACTGAAGCTCCTAATCAGGCAGAGGGCCAGCATTCCACTTTGTAGGGCTCTTCCAAAGTATGCATGACTGGAATAAGAGAAAGTGAAATGTAGGGGAAAATGCAGAGTGGAGGGGGAGAGGGAGAAGGAAGGAGGGAGTAATAGTTGAGACTGATGTAAATCAAGTGGGTCCTGAATTTAATTCTTTAAACCAGATATGTTTTTTGTTCTTACATGTAGCAAACCTGGGGTGACAAGAGCTTCTGAGAGGTCTTTGAACTCTTGCAGCATTCTTTAATCTTTATACATTTTTATAGGTTTGAAAAGAGAAATAATATATTAAAATGTAAGATTTTAATGTTACTCAGGTAAACTAATTGCTTAGAAATAAAAATGCATAGATAAATTCTGTCTTTTGGTTTGACAAATTTAGTCCGATAGGTTACAATAGAAAAGCAACTGTCATTAGTGTTGTATAAAGAACAGTACTTGTTTCCAATACTTGAGATAAAACAAACAAAAGGAAGCAAATCTTTTATCTGGTTAACTATTTTAAATGTCTGTAACACACTGTGTTGTGCCCTAGCCATGTCCTTCCACAGTGTGTGATGACTGCACAGGATAGAAAATGCTCCAACATGATATGCACTACATCTTGTATTGGGTGGGGATTACTCATAACTGACCTGAGTTTTGTGAAAGCTGACTGTAAAGGCTGCTTGATTGTGTAAAAAAGCTTGATATCAGGCTCTTTTTCACTCTCTTTTTTTTTTTTTAATAGGTTGTTGTTTGTTTTCATTTAAGACTTTATGCTTTCTCTTCCCCATGGAAGCATTTGTGCTGGTTTATTTCATGACTCAGGTTTTCTTTAGCATCAACAATCAAAAGGAAAAAAGAGAGAAGGTGATGTTGATCTTCCCTTACGTGCCCCTGTTTCACATTTTTATATGTTAATATATATTTTAAGCTATTCTTAATTTTTTTTATACTCAAAAGTTCCCTTGTACAAAGAGAATAAGCACTAATTGATTGTGTCATAAATAAACAGACTATCTCCAGGCTCTTGCTGTTTAACACCCCTTCAGCACCCCTGCCCTCAAATCTAACAAAACATAAACCTGGGGAAATAAACTTGCATGAAACCTGGGGAATTTAATTGACCTTTTGCAGAATTTATACAAAATGTGAAAACACCTGCATCTTAAAAAGGTGTTCAGAAGTTCTAGAAGTATTTGGAATAATGTTTTCAGAATGTTTTCAGAATGTGTACGGCTTAGCAGGTGCCAGCTGAAGCATGTTCTACAGGTATTAGTCTGAACAGTGTTCACCTTGTTTGTGCATTAATGTAACTCATTATAATAAACCAAGGAACATGGACTGCATGCTACTTAAATTGGACTTAAGGCCAAATGAATTGTACATACTCATAATATCCTAGAGCTTTTTTCTTCTAATCTTTGTTCCAACCAATGACTCGCAGATGTTTTATATGATCCTATCATATTTGGAAGCCAAAATAACTGCTTTGTGTTGCTATAATTCCAAAGTCAGATGTTTCCTTTCCTTGCAACATTATTAAATCTAAAAAAGGGGAGCATGCTAAGAGTATTGATGGAAGCTTTTTATTGCAATTGCTAAATATATGAAAAACACAGCGTGTGTACACATATATAACTTGAGATGGAAGAAATACAGAGATTTTTACTCAAGCTTACTGGTTTAAATTTTGGCAAAAGTACTAATTTTCAAAGATAAAATGAGTTATTAATGATCACAGAAACACAGCATGGCTGAGGTTGGGATCTCTGAAGGTCATGGGGTCCCATCCACCTGCTCTAGGCAGGGCCTCCTTCAGCTGGTTGCTCAGAACTTGCTCAAGACCTGTTTTGAATATCTCCAAGGATGGTACCTCCATCACTTCAAACATTGTTTGCCATATTTTTTGCAGAATTTATAGAATATAATTAACTGAAATGAAGAAAAATGAGTCAAGTGCCTTGGTTATTAATCTTATCTCAGACTCTTTGCTGGATACCCTCTGCAAGTCCATTCATTTTTCCATGCTTCTTCTATTGCTTTTTGAGGACTGTCTTTATTTAGATTGTAAATTATTTGGGAAAGGACTCTGTCTTCCATAGAGAGATGTCTTCCATTTTTGCACAGTGGGCCTTATGATCTCAGTTCTTTAGCATAATTGTACAATACTAATTGCAGATATGCCCCTCTAACTGACACCTTAATGGGAATATTTAGAGTAACAACTTAACATATAGAATTTGCCTAATAGCAGGTAAGGTCCTTAGGAGCTTCCTTGAAACCATTGAGTATGCTGTAAAAATATAATAGGACTAAAAAAATCCCAAACCAAAGTGGTTCAAGGATCACTGCTTATTACCAGTTTTCCTTGGGGACAATAGATCCAAAGGCAGCCTGATACACATTTTATTTCTTGGATTCCCTGGGTGCTTACAAACTACAATTTGAGCAAGGCCAAATATTGAATCTAGGAAAAAATCTCTAACCCCAAAATCAAGTGGTGCAGACATCTGTGGAAGTACTTCTCAGAATTAGCTCCCACTAGAATAAATGGACTGTATTTGTACTATCTACTTTGACTGACATTTTGCTGGGTCCATCGTGATCTTTTTCTCACTCAGAGAAAAAAAAAAAAGATTTTATTCAGAATATCTACAGTAATGTGAGGTCATATTGGCAGCCAAGATCAGGGTCAGGTGAGCCTAAGGTCTGTGTTAGGATATAAACCTTGTCCTGGTACTGCTGGAGGAGGTATTACAGGGTGGGAAAGAAATTTGGTGAAATCTCAACACATGATGGCTTTTAGGAGCAGATCTTGGTGTGAATTATTCTAGCAAAGAAGACAACCTTCCACCAGCTCTCATCAGTCTGAAGTGTTCAAAGAATGCTGAAATGCCTCGTTGTACTAAGCATATATAGCATATATTAACTGTGTATATAGTGCAAAACACAGGATCCTCTGTTAATTTGATGTATCAGCATGAATGCCAGACTCTGTTATCCTTTCCTTGAGTCCCCAGTTACCCCCCTATGGTGCCATGCACCTTTTTGGTGCAGGAATATTGAACATTTTGCTGTGCCGTGGTTCAGCTTTCACACGTGCACTGTTTCTCTTGCATCCAAATATCGTTCAGCAGGGCAGTGTTCCTTCTACTGGGAGTACTTCTAGGAACACAAAAACAAATTCAACTTGCTACAGTTATTAATCTTGCAGAAATTTTTAATATTTACTAAAGCTACATATCTAAGTGATAGAATGACACACTACTGTGTCACTGCTTCTCACAAAGCATTTTTGAGACAAAGGACCATTATAAATATAAGGAAATATACGACATTTAGTACATCATATAATATTTTCCTTAAAAAAATTGCACCTATTATTAACAAGAAAGCAGCCTACCTGCTTTTGCTGACACAAAGCTACTGACATTTGAATGTCCTGACCATAAGAATTTAAAGCTTAAACTTGTGGGATATTCATAAATACATTAAAAAGGTATATGCAAAAGAATTTGCTTAGGCCACCTAACACCTTCCCATAATCTCAGGGTTACATTACATAAGAGAAATTTATAATGAAGTGTTACAACATCCCTCTATGCCTCAGCTTCCTTTCCTGGAAAATGAAAAATGTGACATTTCATTTCTTTCAAAGTAATTTGAGATCTACAGATTAGAAAAAGTAGCTAAGGAATTGCTGTTCCCAGGAAGTTCAGGGGTAAGTCCAACCTCTATCACAGAATATTACAATAAAGCAACTTACTCAGCATACTAGTCTATTTGCAGTCCTGATTGGGCCTTGATTTTTTTGGTGCCTGTTAAGCTTTTCAGGGCCCTCACCAGCACAGTGTGACATCTATTGCAAGCTGTGGTAAAAGGTTTGGGGGTTACTCTGTGTAAGAGCTGTTTTATGTTGAGCTGGGTTTTCACCAGTCTAATAAAGCTTTCAGTGGACTTTTATTGTCATTCGTAGCTTTATTAGTCTTTTATCTGACTGTTGCTTTGGCCTTTCCCTTGATTGACTGTGCCCATAGCAGGAATGCTATGTCAGCTGAAATACTCTTCACTCTTTAATTGTAATGCTGCCTTTCAGGGAATAGAGTTTCCAGAGAACAAGTCAGCTGCTGTAATAGCTAAACTTAATGCTTTGCTATAAACAGCTCCATGGCCAAATTGTCTCAGATTATGTAGGATATTCTTGTGTTAAAATGATTCACTTTTATTTGGTAATGCAGGTATTTATTATAATTGTCTCACAATGTTTTGCTTTCCAGAAGTGTGGGTTCAAATGCCCCATGGCTTGGACGAAGTACATTTACATATTTAGATAAGTAACATGGAGTTTGCAGTTGTCTGGAGTCAGAAATGTGGGTCTCTGTTCTGCCACAATGTACATGTTTTCCTCACCAGAGACTCCTAAACACCACCATGAAAGTCTGATCACCCAGGCAGAATAGCTGCTGCCGTGTATGCATTTGGGTCAGAGAACAATAAATTAGCAGCTAATTGCATAATTTATTTGGTGTTGGTCTCCTAAACTTAAAATTATATAAACTTTATGTTAGAATTTATTGTTCAACTCTGTGTTAATCTGGGGGCTGCGTGGGATGTGCTTCATTCCACTTGGTAGAACCATCTGTTAAAGCTGTTATGGTGGTTTGATATTTATTTCTTCAGCACCTCTTCTTACAGGTGCTGAGGCCTCTGCCAGGACTCTCTCCATCAGCAATTCTTGCTCTTCCTTCCCTCTCATCCTGGCTTCAGGCTCTAAGTCCCATGTCCATTTGGGAGAGCACAGCTCCTACTGCTGTTCTACTCAGGGTGTAAGGCTGCCTTCCTTTTTCCATCCTTTCCATCAGACCAGCAAGTTCACAGTTCAACAGTGGGGAAGCCTATGAGCTCTTCCTGGCTTCCCCACTGAGACCCATGGTTACCTTACATGGACTCTTGTTCTCCTTTGTCTTGGAAGAAATTGATCTTGGCACTGGTGGTGTTATGTGTTGAAATGATAGAAAAAATAGAAGATAATTGTGAATTATACAGAATTATAGGTATACAATGCTTTTTTTTAGGATGGAGGTACTGGTTGACCTTTGTTAGTATATTTTTATGGGATTTCTGAAAAGGTTCAGTTAATGAGATCAATTATATTATTTTAGCTGTTCTTTGCAGAAATCCAGATGAAAACTGCTTTCTTATCAGACATTTTAGAAACAGTTCTTGTCTTACATGTCCTAACATTCCCTGATTTACACTGCAGTGTGAATGATGAAAGACCCTGAAGCTGGACATTCCTTTAGTAACATGATGGAAATGATCATTGTCCCATGATCTTGGGACATCACCAAAAGAGATATGAAGTCCTTTATTCTGAGCTTCCTGCCTGCATTTTTGCTGTGACAGCAAAATACTTTGGTCTGAGATTCATATAACAAATATGTTGATGACGTAGGGTAGCCAGTGAGAAACAGCAAAGTCAAGGAAGGATTTGAAGAACCTCTTTGAGATGATTTGCTTTTTCCAAATGTGTGTGTAAGCGTGCATAATATATGTGAGTGCAAATGTTTGTATGTTCTTATATCTGCACTTAGAGTCTTTTTCTTTCTCTCTTTTTTTTTTTTTTTTTAACAGTATTTGATAGATCTTCTGTGACTTTGTTCACCTTTTGAATTTATGTAAACATTGAGTGCTCTTTGCTTGCCATCATCTGGCCAGCTGGATGGCTTTCACCTCTGAAACTAACTCATGAATGGTACCAAATGCTTTTGTGTGAAAACCTACTTCCTCTGTTTTTTGTCTTTTTTTTTTTTTTTTTTTTTTTTTTTTTTGTGGGTTTTTTATGTATTATTTTGAGCTCATCACTTGGCACTGTCATCTGATCTCTCTTAGTTCTTTCATTGAAATGAAACATTAAATAAAATGCATTTGCATGGCAGTAGCAGGCATAAAGCAGCCCTCAAGGGGCTTATCAAGACAGGTTCAAAAACATGTAGATATGGCACTTGGGGATATGGTTTAGTGGTAACCATGACAGTGCAGGGTTAATTATTGAACTCAATGATCTTGGGGGTTTTTCCCAACCTGAGCAATTCTGTGATTCTGTGATACACCATGACCACAAACATCCCATGCTGGTAGAAGCTCAGGCTGGTGTTTTTGGAAGGTGTCACCTACTGAGATTGTGGGCAGCCTCAGCCCATGCTGAGCCCAGCTGGCTGCAGGGAGCAGAGCTGTACTGCGCTCCCAGACTCAGCAACTGGGATGTGCAGCCTGGGACTGTTGAGGAATGGGGCTCTACCAGGGCATTGGGAAGCTGCAGAGGAAATTGCCTTGGAGCTGAGCAGCTTTTCAGACCTTGTTTCCTTTTTCTCTACTGAGCCTCTGCAATCCTTGCTTTAAAGCCCTTAAAGTGAGGGATTACTCTGGAAATGCCAAAACAGGATGATGTGCAGTAGCATTTGCAGATAGTGTAAGAGAAGACAATGAAATCTGTATATCCTTTGTTCATGATAGCTTGATATTTTCTTTCGATATATTCAAATTGCAATAATTGAGAAAAATTCAGACCCTGGCTGCTAACTTTGGTGATATTCTTTACATGTGGATTTGGCCCAGCCATGTCAGTGTGATGAGATTATATGGGCAGAAACCTCAAGCAAGGGAGGGTACTGTGAACAGCTCATCAATTTCATACAAGTTGTGTTAGACAATATCAGTTGGTAGATTCTGCTCCACCCTATGCTCATTTCTGTAATATTTACATTGTCAATTTGTCCACAATGCTGGTGCACTAGAGCAAAACTCCCAGACTTAGTGGTTATTGGATATCAAAATTATGTTTGGGGATTTTTTTCATTCTGGCACTTAACAGGCAATGCTTTCCCACAGAAAAGCAAGAGCATTTTAGTAAACAAGCAACCTAAAATAAATGCTGTGCTAAAACACAGAGAGTGATGCTAACCAAATTTTTCTTTTAAAGGCAATTCTTTCTTTCCTTGGGGAACAAGGCAGACCTAACAGGTGGAAGGTTATTAAAATTATAAGAAAGATGAGCAGAGCACAAATTTGTCCTACAATATTTCACAGGATAATCAGAAAAATAGTATAGATCAAATTCTTACATTGTTTGACCTCAGAATTAAGGCAGGTGCAAACATCTAGTGTTAAGATTTCAATATTTAGCTCTGTTTGTTATAGGTCACTTTTTCATTTAGCACAAACTATACTTTGCTCAGAATTTGTGTGATTAATGCATTGATTTAGCTTCCCAATGTGCATTGCTGCTAGGCAGATTCAGATATTATTTATTTTTATTAGTTTATAATATGTCAATTTTTCTTGCTTATCTGTCAGCTCCCACAAAAATACATAAATCAAAAATATAGCAATGTGGACACTAACAAGGCATAATTATTGTAGGGTCTGTCCCCTTTTAAAGAAAAATACAATTACCTACCAATATGTTCCTGGGATTAGGTCAGAATTTGCATAATACTGACTCATATTTTCTTAACAATTTTAACATCAGACAATAGGTTTTGCAAATCTATATGCCTTTCCTGTTTTTCAGTTTTATTTTTCAGGCTAAAATAATAAGAAGCTCAGTCAAAACAAGATAATTATTGCAGTCTATCCCCACAGAAAACTTTAATTACTCCATGGCATGTTTCTAGGATTAGGTCAGATTTTTATATGGATGATTTTTTTTAAAAATAACAATAGGCAATTAAGTCTGCCAAACTATAATTTATTACAGTTAAATTTATTCATTTTTCCACTGATAAATATTTAATAGAAAATAACTCAATCACTGCAGGAGATTAAAGAAGATTTGTACCTCAATATAATCTTAGAAAAACAGCACACAGTTTTCTGTTCTTGGCTGTAATACCAAACAGCATCAAGTTAAATGACAAGATGAAAATAGTTGAAAATTTTTAACTTCAGTGAAATAATAGCTGTTAATGTATAGGATTATGAAGCCCCCAGTAGCAGTATGTAACAAATAGATCCCTCCTGAAATAGTGAAAACTGTGGTTGGGATCTAGGGTTAAATAACCGTGATATATTTATAGAGGGCAAGGGATCACCATAAAATAAAGCAGCAAATAGTAAAGAAGTCAATGTAAAAGAGAGGCCGGGGATTTAAGGTATAGACATCATAAATTTTCATCGATATAAACAGTCCATGTACCTCAGGACCTGAGTTTTAGCTATAATTTCAGGTCTGACCTATAGGCTTTTGGTGTTCACAGTGCATGCACGATCAAGATGCCATCTGAGGAGGTGAAAAAAAAATGTTTCAGATCTGGGTGATTTACTCATTTAATCATCCCCAAATCCACCCCAAGCACGACAATACTGTGTCGAATATCAGTACTTGAGAAGATTTTATTGTCCCACTAAATTACATTTAATTCTTACTATAGCATCTCATATAAACAAGTATAGTGAATGATTTCCTCCCCAGTGTGTTTTTCAGGAGACAGGAAAAGACTGCTATATGGAATGCATAGATCTGGAAAAGGTCACCTTTTCTCTATCCCTCAGATCTCCAGAATGCGCTCAGATACTTTCAGTAGCAGTGGACGGTTTTCTTTTTCTTCTTTAAGGTGATATTTTCTTGTTTAAAAAAATAATTATGAAACTACCACAAAGAACCATTTGAGGCTTTTAGCTTTTTACTAATTGCTCTGAAAGAGAATTCTAAATTATTTCCAAATGACTTAAATGATTAGGCTAAAGAGCATCTTATTACAAATGGGCTGAGTTGAAAACATTGTGTCAGCACTAAATGAGGCTTTTTTTCCCCCCTGCCTTTCTCTAATGGGCAGATCAGAACGTGTAAAGCACCCTTCCTGCAATGACTTTTAAATGGGCTTGGGATCAAACCTTTATTTAGACAACGTTTTCTTTCTAATGTAATTTACCACACTGTGCTATTTGCCATTACTGCATTCCTTGCAGTATTCCCTATCCTTTGAATCTGAAATCCTCCAAGCGATGTGGGCAAACTTAACACCAGTTTGCAATAAATACCCATCCAGCTTAGAGCAGATGACTTCAAGACTGTCAGTAGCCCTGTTTTGGTACTGATGACAGCTTGCTGAAGAATTCCTGACTTGGGGACTGGTCCAGTAACCCTTAAGCAAGAGAGAAATCCTTATACGCGTGAATAATCACGTTAGTTTCATCAAAACCAGTTGCATAAACTACGCAACCTGAGTAATAGCCTGCAAGGCGCAACCCAACGCCAAGCCACCATTTACCCTCGCCAAGATCCCTGCGTTATGCCAACATCTTTGAGGCTCTGTGATGCTATTGAAGAGCCCTCTGTCCTGTGTCTGTGCTAACGACATAGGCATGTGTGTAAAACAAGGCCGTTTGATGCACGTACTGCTTTCGAAATACTAAAATATCAGCAAGAGGTGCCCAACAGCTTTGTGGCTGGAGGACAAAGCTCTCGTGGAGAGCCACTAGGTTGCACTGTTGTATAGAGAACCAGCTCCCTCGTGCCGTGCTGCAGACGGGCAGCCTCATGCTGTGCAGAAGCTTGTAAATACTGTTTTACAGTTTTCACTAACAACAGAAGTATATGAGATCAAGAGAGGAAGACCGGCACTTGGAAATGTTTGCTTTCTCCTCAAAGGCAGGTCCAGGTCCCGGTTTCAGTTAGTTGTTTTTGTTCTGGTAAGGTGCCCTGAAGATAACCACACTTTGGAATTGGAGGGTTTTTTCCCCCTGGAGGGAGGAGAAGCTGCTGGGGTACAGGTTTGGAAGGATGAGCCAAACAGTTATTCTTGAATAATTCTTGACTTGACCCACATGTTCCTGAAGATTTGTCTAAAGCTGCAATGGGCCTTTCTATGTGCATAAAGTCCAAACACGCGCTTCCCCATTCTTCCCCTGATTTGGCACTGTTTGATGGCACAGACAACACAAAAGCACACATGAATTACTTCCCTATGTACATTACACACTATGGGCAATCACAAACATTATATGCTGTTCACGTGTGAATAATTAATTACAGTTCTATTATATAGTCATTCTTTCCACTACTATTGTCCAAAGTAAATTTTTCCTTTAAGAGTAATATGGTTTTAATTTAGGAAGCAGGGTTTCTTTAACCTATTTGACATTATGCAAACCATCTTAAAGGAGGTTTAATGCTATTTCCACTCTGTCTGCTACATAGCTCCCCGCCCAAATGTGAGCTGTGTTTTATCAAGCAAATTACTTACAGAGGATTTGGTTCAAAAAGACATTGGGTTCATTCCTTTACCCATATTTACTCAGCTCTGGTGTAAATCTTTCTGTATTTTGCTCTGTGGATTAGCACCTCTCTCATCCTCCCACTAGCCCTCACTTTAGGGCAGTAAGCAGAGACAACAATAATGAGGAGCAGAGCTGGTGACTCTCTCCATCCTGAAGCTTTGGGAGCAAATAGGTCATCCCAAAGGACCTGAGTCTGTGCTGGGTTAGTTTAGTTTACTACAAGTCACACATTTGGGAACTATCTGCTTCAGGTTTGAATCTTTCAGTAATGACGTTTCTGGCTGCTAATTAAATTCTTACTGCTACAACACCAGAGAGGAAAAGCAAGTTCCCCTTTAAAAGGGCACATAGAAGAAAACAAACTTCACTGATTACAAGAACATGTGTTGCATGCAATTAACCCATTACTGGGCCCTGGAAAGGAGAAAGCTGATCTGAGGGGAAAGAAGGACAAAAAAGAAGTTGAGAAACTTAATAGGCTGAAACAGAATTTTATCTACCAGCCTTTTTAATTTGGGGCTTAGAGGCTTTTTGCTAATGATCAGCTATAGTTGCCTCTTTCACTTTTTCTCAGATGAAGCTGACAATTCAACTTCGTTTCACCTAATATTAAAATAAAACTAATATTTTTACATAGGATCACAAGCACACACAGTCCTTTACTGCAGAAAATAATTGAGGTGGACAGACATAGCGAATATTCTGCAGTGGGCTTGCCTTCATATTTAATTGCACTTGTTTTCAGATACACACGTACAATTTCATGAGTCTTTCACAGTCAGGCTGCCTTCCCTGTGTATTTGCAGAAAGTGAATCTGTAGTTATATTGGCAAGTATTCTCGCATGAAAATTCAAATGTGCAAGTGTTTATCTTAAACTGGATGCTCATCCATCCAGGCAAACAAAAGACTTCTATAATCTTTCTGGTCAAATGTAACCGAGCACTGGGGACAGACTGCTGCGTACTCGCAGAAAGTGATTTGTGCTCAGCCCTGGAACTTGCCCATTTCTCCTCAGGAAAAAAAAAAAAAGTGCTTGATTTGGCACAGCACATAGTCTAATATGCCCAGTTGGAATCATGGGATGTGTTGCAATAAAACTACTTATAAGGGAGGCTATCTGCTTGCCCAGAACATTTTCTCTATTAACATGGTATGAGTAAAATAAGAGGACATAGCAGACTTGTCTGTGCAGTTTCCAGGGGGAGGGAGAATTTAGTCCTTAGGATAAAAGGAATCTTCTTCAAGTTGTGTTTATTTTAGTAGGAGCTGCAGATGAATGCATGCATCTATCTTTACAGTTTTCTTCACAGGAGTCAGACCTTTGTTAGAAATAGGTAAAAGAATACACCATTTTTGCTGCCACATTGATGATACTGGTCTTTGTAGAGCCAGGTTTTTATACTCAGTTTGAGAAAGCATTGCCCATAAAATCAACAGTAGCACTTCCTTTCCCTGGGAAAACAATACTCACTCTTTCTGTTTTCTGAATGTACAATAAATATATATTTTTTTTCCTCCCTCCTACTACACTTCTTCCTTAAACAGAAATAGGCATCTTGAAGCAGACCGTATCTTAATGGTCACACAAGTTTTGTAGGTGAATTCACTGCCTTAATACAAACAGACACACAGAAAGAGCACATGTGTTCACAGCCATGTTTATCCAGGGATCAGGCAGATGTCATGGCAAAGTCTTTGTCTGTATATCCTCTACCACAGGAGCCAGCTGTGAAGGACAAATCTGAGCTGCTGAATACTCCTTGCCTTACCCAAATGAAACTTCTGTAAATAAGCTTGTTTGCTTAGGTAATGCATACATATATGCATATAAGGAAAGGCTGCACTCCTAGCATGCGTGTCTGTGCTGTCCTGCCAGCTGGGAGCCTGACTGCAAACACTGCCCAGGCTGCAGTCTCTGCACATGAGCTCTTGTGCTTCTGGGAGCTGTTGCTGTGTGCTCAAAACCGCATACACCTTGTGGGAATGACTGGGATTCGAGCCTGGCCAAAAGGCAATATGAATGCAACCAGTTCAAGGCCCTGGGGTCTGAGACCCCAGACATACACCTCTTGAAAGAGTGTAAGCTTATTCAGTGATTCTCTGTGTAAACAACACACAGAAGACAGGTGGAAACACACAAATACACACACATTGTTAATTTGCTGTCTTTGAAAGAAATGTGAAGGGAAACAACCCACAATGATACAGAATTTGTGCTAATTAGTCTTGAAAAGCTAATGGATATGAGCAATCTATGGAAAACACACCTCAGAGTAAAATGGCTATGAGTTTGGACAACAGCTCCAGAAGATATTGGTGAGCATTTTTTATATAAAATGTCGGAATACATTTATAACAAATGGATGAAGGATGTATATAACTAATTGGAGTAAAATGAAAGGAGTAGATCATATCCATTCTCTCCTACTTCCCAGTAATTTTGACAGTTTCTTCTGTCTGAAGGTAGTTTATGTTTATTATAATAATTCTTTATCTCTTTTGCTATAATTTGCTTTTAATAAAAAATAACTGATTGACTGTTAGAGAATTAGCCCAGGGAACCCTCCTTAGTTTGCACTCTTTCCTCTTACTAAACTAGCGAGCAAATTTAACCTGTGACTCTCACACAGTCATCATTAGATGAATATGTTTCCACCTCATTTTTTAGAGCAAGTTTATGTAGGATATGACTGCATTTTCATATTAGAATTCAAGAAGGCACACGTGTGTGTATACAGTGCTGTATATATTATGCATACAAAGTTATTGTTCAAAAGACTTCTCTCATCTATTCCCTTGTAACACCTCTATACTTGAAACATGGTGCTGTAATGTGCCTGTACCAATCAGGAAACTGAGCGATCATAACCTCTTGCTTACATCTAAGCAAAAGATATTTCAACTGTCGCATCAACAGAGTAAACCCCATTTTATTGAGTATACTTGGAATATAAAAATGATAAATGCTAACAATTAGATGTGAGTCATGTGTGTTTTGCAGGGCTTTAGAGTCTGAGCATACAGGATTCTCTAAGTCTGACCTTCCAGAGTCATCCAGGGTATATAGGGAAAGCTATGTAAGCAGGTTATGGAAATGTGTGATTAACCCTTGCAAAGGTGGCCAGCAATATGAATGCTTTTTTGTCTGTCTCACTAATCACTGGTAGGTCTGACTGACTTAAATATTTATTGTGTCTCCATATAAAAAAAAACTAGAAAAGCATTGTCTCAGAAATTCTATACACGAGTTTTTCTTGAAGATTTGGTCAATACAAGAGGAGGCAAATATTATCACTGGAAAGCAGACTTTCCCCCAAAACCAGAACTATATTCCAGATCTTAAAAGACTTGACACACAACTTGACCTGATCAAGGCACTTCTCAGGCACACTGCATACTGAGGACCAGTTACGTTGCTTTGTTACAAAACAGACTAACACCAGGCCTTCAGATGTAAGCAGGGATACAGAGGATTCCCTGCCTTTTTTTTTTTTCTAGTGATCTCACATGTCACTAACTTGTTCTTCTCGTGACCATCAGCAAAATAGAAAAGATATTTAGATGCTGAACTTAAAAAAACCATCTAGAAATGAGGTAATAGTCTGCTATTAACAAGAAGTATATTGGAAGAAATTTGGGGAAAAAAATATGGATAAATTTGTCTGTCTTACAGGAGGAAACTTTAGACGCTGTCCTTGGACCTTGTTAAGCTTTCTTTAGTTTTGTATTACTCACAGACTCATTCTGTGAAAATTTAATAGTGCAGATCTTTATTTTTCAGTAATTCATTGCTAAACAACAGAAGAATCCTTCTTTTGTATTCCTCTTCTGACTATAAAGCTGTTTCAGCACAGTGTGTCACATTAATGACAAAATAAGGGAGCTAGCTGTTAAAACAGAGAGGGTAGAAAATCTCTTTATGTACTGGTCTGTTAAGATTTTGCTAATTAGGCAAAACCAGTACCTCAGTTCCTTGCACTTGGCCAAAGAGGGGAAAGCCATATGCATTCCTTCCTTTTCCCTGAACTCTGCTTTCATACCTTCTGTAAACATGAGTCCCCTCATATAGTTTACCAAGCAGAAGCACACTGCCATGGTGCAAATTCTTGGTTTTGCTACTGTCTACAAATTCTTTTGGTTTGTGTGTTATTATCCATGCTTGACCCATAGAAGAAACAGGACTCAGAGTCTCTTCTGATGTGAGAAGCCTGGCTCAAGTTGTAAGGATGCATGACTTCAGCACACTCTGCATCACAGCCCAGATGGCAGATGTTCTGTTAAAATGCATGACTTTTAAGTTCTGCATTAAAAAAAAAAAAAAAAAAGAAACTTTAAAGAGTGTCTTTAATTTCACCCTCTGGGGCCTTCCAGGCGAACAGCTGCTGAGACACTTGCCCTGCTGCTGCCACCAGGCTGGGAAGGGGAAGCCCCATGAGCAGGCACTGGTGCAAGTCTGCAGCTTGGCCTCTGAGCACATGCAAGCAACAACCTTGGGTTAGTGCAACAAACCACAGGTACTTCCAAGTAGCTGAAGGACTGTAGTGTTCCCATGCTTAAAGTCGCTGTTCCCTCTGATCCATGCTCCACTCAGAGCTGAGACAGGGTTTTTCTGTGTCTGAAGTGGCAGATTGTCTCTCTGCAGTGTCTGACAAAAATTTATCAGGTGTCCAGGTTAAGCCACTGGCTATCTCCTAATACAGAGATTCCTAAGGGGATTTTGGCATTTTGAGACAAAATTTACACAAGCAGGAATCCAACTCTATTGGAATTCATCCAGTCTCAATTAGCAAAATCTTGCCAGGCCAGAGAATAAGGGGTTTTTTTATCCCTCTATATTTTTATTGCAAGCTCATGTGAGGCTGTTTCCTGTCTTGTGAAGATTAAGATGCATGGCTAGTGGGAGTCAGGCTGGGGAGGTGATGGATACAAAAAAAGGTGGGATTTCTTGTTAAGCAGTGGGTAGGGCAGAGAGAAGATGCTTGATACAGACTCCAATTTGACTTCCCAGTGAAAGACACTTTTTTCATTAATAGCGACATGTGAGCTAACTGAATCTCCTTTTCTAGATGTCCCTTCTTCATGCTAAAGTTCTGTACCGATGCATATAAATGACTAATCAGTTTTCCTTAACCACCTCAACATATCTTGAAATTGAAATGCCTACAGCCAAGTTTATTTCAATGCTGACCCTTACCCTTTCCAACATACCTTATTTTGAAGCCTATGTTTTTTCTTATAGCTTTTATTTATAGGCTTTATCTTCTATCACATTCTTTCAAAAAATACCACATGCCCTTTTGCATCTTCAGTTCTCCTCTTCTCATAGGTGCATCTTGATGCACACAGAAGATACAGAATTTTACAAGATTCCATAGGATAACATGGGGGGAAAAAAAAGCTTTTGGACATCCAAAACTAGTATCCAGCATTATTCTGTTTGGAAGCTGGCCTAGTGTAACATTTCATGTGCAGGGTTATAATCCTTGCTGTTCAGAGGGAGGCTCAAAAGCCCCTGGAGCCTATGCTGATATGTGCAATGTTGGGCTGTAGTGTCTGTGTGTCTGTGTGTGCGTGTATCTATCCCCAGGGAATGGGGGGGAAGTTATTAGTTAGGCAGAATAAAGTATTCACGCTGGAAAACAGACACCTCTCCTGAAGGAGCAGTATAGGGAAGAACTATGAGGAGTTTGGATGAAAGGACTTTGTATGAATGTAAATATGACTACAAGGCATAGAACAACTGGAAAGGGTGGAAACACCCTGTGGAGTCTTATAGTGTTGTTAGAATGTGTAGTGTTAGTGGAGGCTTTGTGATCAATGCTAATTTAGTGAGGGGGATGTAAAAGGTATCTTTTCCTTAAAAAAGGGAAGTACACTAGAAATTAAAAAGTTCATATTTCTTTGGAAAGATGTGTTCTTCATGAAACTGGTTGATTTTGATTTGGTACCATAGCTTAATTCTTTAATGGCTTCATTTTCTGTCAGCATTCCCATGACTTTGAAAGGTACTAATTGTAAAATAACCTGTCTAGCACAGTCATGTCTGCTCCCTAAAAAACTTCCACTTAAATGAAAGTTTCACCTTCACTAAAAATTTTTTTTCTTTTAAAATTGCTCTAAGCTTAAAAAATGTTCTTTTTTTTTTTTTTTTTTCTAAAGAAAAATATACAGAGGAAGTTTAGGAATAGGTTTTTTTGTATTCACCTTGTGGGGGCAGGCTTCCAGTACTCTGTCAGTTATCCAAAATCTTTGCTTTAGCAAGGTGAGACTTCCAGTCTGAAGAGATTTGAAAGTGCACTTTCAGTCCCTAAGGAAATAGGTGTATCAGCTTGATAAAAACCCCTGTGTGAGAACTCCAGCCATGGACAAAAGTCCCCTGAGGGAAATGTTTCCTCCAGTTTGTGTACCTCTACTTAGTGTTAGAAGGTTTTGAGTGAAGATCAATAACCTAGAACTAAACCTGAGGAGTTTAGCATTGAATCAGATTTTGTTCTGTGTACAGAAAATCAAGAATCTGACTGTAGAGCATGAAATACACCAGATAAATATGGAATTTATTTTAATTCACTATTATTAGAAAAAAAAAACTGTGTCAAAACCTCGCCTTTCTCTACTTTATCCAGTCTAATTTGGATCACTGTTAGTGCTGCTATTTTGGTTTCTTTGTGTTCATTTACTCCTAGCACTTCCAGTGCACAGCTAAATAGACTTCTCATATGCTGAAAGCATTTGGAAAAGCTCATACATCATTCATCCAGAGAGGAGAAATGAAGTAAGAAGGAAAGGACTTGAGTGTCTTTGTTTCTTCACAAGGACTGAACACATTACTGAAAGACTGATAATAAGGTTACCATTTAGACAGACACATTATTAGAAATGCAAATTTAGACAAGGAAATGCTGAATATCTCTCATTCTAAAAAGTAATTTTTGCTAGATTCACTTATGAATTCGTTAGAAATGTAATCCTATTAATGACACTACTGGTTCTTGTGAATGGCAATGACAAAATGCAAAAGAAGACTTTCAGACCTTCTTTTTAAGGATTGCAGCCATCTTTTCACCCATGGGTTCAGTGTTCTCACTCAGAAAAGATGCTTTTATATCATCATATGGTAGAGCCTTGGCAATAATAACATCTCAATTGCCAGGATATACTTACAGTGGGTGGCTCTGGCTCTGAACACTCAATTAAATGCATTTTTTTCCTACAGGGTCCCTGTGGTACATTTTACTGATACCTAATAGGTTCAGCATCTCTAAGGAAACTGGCCTTGATTTTATTAACCTAAAAGATTGAAGAACAAAAGGCATGTATTGCTGACAGGTTAAAAATTCTTTAACAAAGGAGTCTTAATTGCTTTCTTATTTCCCTTCGTATATGCTGGGGTAGCCTCCACTGTTCACTCAAAAGGATTTTGTATTTGGAATCAGTTATTTTCTGAGGGATGGCTTGTAAGGTTTCATAGTTGTTGGGGTTTTTGATTTTGGGTTGGTGGTTTTTTTTGGTTTTTTGGTTTTTTTTTGTTTTGTCAGGAAAGATTTGAACAATGTTGTCAACTGTGTTAGAGGTTAGAACCTTTCCCTCTGTCTTTGAAAATCACCTGATTGTCTGCCTCACTCCATCTCTCTGTCAGAGGGACTATTAAAGCTAAAGTAGTGTGCAGTGATACATACGTGATAACCAACAACTTTGGCCTAAGAGCTTATCTGTTTACGGTGTCAAATGCTATCTGATAATCAATATAGCTGCTCTTGTGCTATGTGTCCGTGTTTCTGGAGGCATGACTCTTTGCAGATGCAGGTTCTGCTTTCTATCCTTTTGCCTCTTGGTGGTTGTCAGCCTCCATATCTGTGTCTTTCACAGGTTTCATTAAAAGCTGTCTGCAGCAGTCAGAAGAAACCTGCAGCTTTGGAGGATCCCCAAGCCTTAGCTAGCTGTGTAAACTGTGTAAATCTGTTTAAAGCTAAGAGTCTTACCTCCAAACTTCTGCTCTGTATATTAGGGTATTATGGATGAAAGAGATTTCTTTAAATGAATATGCTGCTGTTCTCAATTCTGGTGACTACCCTATAGTGGTCCTGCACTTTTAGGCTTATCGTGCACCTCTGTTTTGCAGAATACAGACTAGGAATCCTTCATCCCCCAGGGATGGAGATAACACCAATAAATGACCCCAGGAAACAGGGATAAGTTATAATCTTGCTGATTTTTTAAGATGAAAATTAACAGTTGTGATAGTAAAAGCATTTATTTTTTCCCCTTTTGCAGTTTTAAGGCACATTGGAGACAGTGTGTATACTCATGAAAGTGAAAATATTTTATAGTGTTTTGTAGCAATATCTTACAACAATGCAGCCAACTCAGAGCAGGCAGTTTGAGTGTCAAAGAAAACATTAGGTATTTCTGATATTACACCTCTTTGTGAGCAATTTGCAGATTTACATATTTTTTCAAGTTTCATTGCTCCACTAAGAATCATGGAACCATTTGCATTGAAAAGGACCTTTAAGATCATTGACTCCAGCCATTAAACTAAAACTAAGTCCACCATTAACCATGTCCCTAAGTGCCATGTCGACGTATCTTTTAAATTCCTCCAGGCATGCTGGCTCTACCACTTCCCTGAGCAACCTGTTCCAATGCTTGACAACCCTTTCTGTGAAGAAAGTATTCTTAATATCCAGTCTAAACTTCCCCTGGTGTAATTTGAGGCCATTTCCTCTTGTCATATCGATTGTTACATGGGAGAAGAGACAGATCCCCCCCGGCCACAGCTGCCTTTCAGGTAGTTGTGGAGAGCAATAAGGTCCACTCTGAGGCTCCTTTCCCTCAGGCTAAGCAACCCCAGCTCCCTCAACTGCTCCTCATATGACTTTTGCTCCAGACCTTCCCCAGCTCCATTGCCATTCTCTGGAAACCCTCCAGCACATCAATATCTTTCTTATAGTGAGGGCCCCCAAACTGAGCACAGGATTTGATGTGTGGCTGCACCAGTGCCCAGAACAGGAGGACAATCCCTGTCCTGGTCCTGCTGGCCAAGCTATTTCTGCTATGATCCAGGATGCCATTGGCTGTCTTGGTCACTTGGGCATACTCTGGCTCATGTTCAGCTGCTGTTGACCTGCGCCCCCAGCTTCTACACTGCTGAGAATATTCCCAGTCACTCTGGGGCTCTGCATGGGGCGGGTGTGACCCCAGTTCAGGGCCCAGCACTTGGTCTTGTTGAACATCATACAAGTGGTCTTAGCCCATCAATCCAACCCATCCAGATCCTCTGCAGACCTGTCCTGCCCTCCAGCAGATCAACACTCCCACAGAACTTGGTGTCATATGCAAACTGACTGAGGGTGCACTTGACCCTCTTGCCCAGATGACTGAAAAAGAAAATAACAGGACTGGACCCAACACTGAGCCACGGCAACACCACTTGTAGCTGCTTGCCAGCTGGCACCACCACTGTCTGGGACTGGCCATTCAGTCATTTCTTTACACAGTAAGCAGGGCACCCTTCCAGGCCATGAGCTGCCAATTTCTTCAGGAGAATGGTGTGGTGAAAAGCCTGTGTCAAAGGCTTTCCTGAAGTCCAGGTAGAGACAGTGTCCACAGCTTTTCCCTCATCCAGTGAGTGGGTCACTTTGTCACAGAAGGAGATCAGGTTGGTCAAGCAGGAACTGCCATTTGCAAACCAGGGCTGGCTGTGCCTGATGCCATGGCTGTCCTGCATGTGCCATGGGTGGGATTCAAGATTATCTGCTCCATGGCCTTCCCCAGCACTTGCCTAAGGCTGAAAGGAATGTAGCTCCCTGGGTCCTCTCAACCCTTCTTGACTGAAATATTTCACCCCTCACCTCTCCCTTTCTCCCTGTGTGGATGTTTCAGGTGCCAAAGAGATGACTGAGGAGCTGTTCAGGAGATACAGTGAAACATAAGGAATTCTCAAATTTGGAAATTATTCCATAAAATTGTAGAGTAAATCTGCATCCTCTGATCTGAACAGAACTGAGGCACAGGAGTCTGATTTGGCTGTGAATGATGCTGTGCCTTCCAAACTTTTTGGAGTCAGTAGCACCATCCATCTGACCTCTTCCCTTTACCACACAGCTTTAGTTGGGGAGCTGCTGATCAGTGCATGGGCTGCACGTTGCAGCTGGATATATCATGATGAAGCAGCTGGTGCACTGAGAAAAATTCTGGTCTGCTGTGTTGTGCAAGTAACAAAGAAAATTAATTCCCTTAATAAAAGTGTATTGTATCCCTCACAAACACAGCTTTAAGGTCTGTGACAGAGCTGTGTCTCTTTAATGAAAAAGTAGAAGTGTTTTTCCTTGCAGCAGAGTTGTCTGGTTTCAGGATTTGGGAATCCTCTTCCTCATTTTGAGGATGTTGCTTATTTAGGTCTTGCTGTCTCATATTCTGTACTCAGTTATGGCTCCTTATTCTTTAAATATTGTCCTGTCAAGGACTAACTGGCATGAAAAGTCACATAAAATACGATGCAGAAAATAAAATGCAGAAAAGATACTTTATCCTGTTTTTAAAAAAAATATCATTCACTATTTCCTAAAGATAGTTGGAAGCTGCATGTTTTTCTCTAATGGAGAACAGGACCCTTGGCTTTCATGAGGACAGTGGCAGGACTCTGGTGTTGGTGAAATCCAGGATGCTTTTACAGGGAAGAAGGCAGCCTGTGGGGAAGCTGTGACTGGGAGGGAAAGCCTGGAAAGTGCTGGTGATGCAGCTGCAGGGCTTGGGAGCTGCCCTGGGCCAATAGCTGGGGAGAAACCACACTCTGCTTTCCTCCAGAAACATTTGCTGCAACACATCAATGTCTGCTCCAGCACATTCCCATGATTAGTGTGGTGGTCTTTTAGCACTGACCTCTACTTAGTGCTCAGCTTGACATATTAATCTTCACCGAACTAAAAGTTAATTCTAAAATAAACCTGTTAACCCTTCTATTTTCGATCACTCCATTTGCTGCAAATTATTCTGGGACAGATTCTGCTGTCATGAAGCTGGGGGCAGGCCTTGTCACCAGCTGGAGCACAACTGGGCCTTTTCTGGATATTAATTGGCTTCTCTCTTTAGGAATTATATTTTAGCATCCCTAACAGAAAGAATTGTGCCACAACTCTAGAAATGATATATTTTAATTGTGTGCAAATATTTTATTATAGATATTTTACTGTGGCAAAACGAGTCACATGATCCTTGCATTTTCTTTGGACTCTGCACCACCGTTTTCAGTGATCACTTTAAAAACTCACCCATAGGAGGGGCAGAAAATAATATTTTCATAGGGTTGAACTAGCTTAGACAGTATAGGAGAAAAATATTTTGGTAACTCCTATATATTTAAATGCAAAGAATTCAAATGTATAAAAACAATGTCATTTTTGAATTTTCTCTTTCCAAGTAGTAAAGCTTTTCTGGAAAACTTTTTGTGGAATTTTACCATTTCATTCCTATAGATTTTACTTGGGATTATTCTGTGATGTTATTTCAATAAATTGGTTTGGGAATCTCAGTGGAAACCACTAGTCCAGGGAAAACAATTCTGTCTCTCTTGTGTTACTTGTCCACACCTTTAGAAGGGCCAGGTCCTTTACAAGAGGGCCAAGCTGCTTCTCTGGAAAGTCTGCCACTTCTTCTCTTTATACTTTGTACTTGGTAGTCAGATTGCCCTTTTTGGCTTCTTTTTCACTGCTGCATATGGTGATGGTGAAGTGAGGGCTGGCTCTGTTTTCAAAACAGTGAAGCACCTGAGCATGTTTGCACTCTGCCCTGGACAAAGCAGAGGTATGTAAGCCTGACAATTTCAGTGGTGGACAAGTCACCAGTTTTCTCTCTTTCCAGCTGAAAGGAAAAAATAGCAACAATCAGGTGACTAATTTTAAAATTGCTCTTCATAAAAACTAAATCAGATAAATATATGAAGATTTTCACTTTGCTTTCCCAAACAGAAATGTCACTACAAAAGACACACAAACTCAAATGCAATTTATTTTAGCTCATCTACTTGAAATTAGTATTTCTATGATCTGGATGTATTTAAATTAAAAAAAATCTTTTACCGTCTGATTTCCTGCTTCAAATGCCGACTCCAAAGAAATCTCTTTATACTCTATAACCTCCACTCTCTTCCTCATACCCCACACTGTAATTTGTATCCATGGTAATACATTACTGTTTCCAGCAGCCAAGGGGTTTGGGGGAAATTATGGGAAGAAAAATCTTTCACTGTTAAAGTTGTGGCAGAATATCATCAGTCTGACAGAGCAATACAACACTCTTAGTATGAAGCCCCAAACAAATTGGAATTTGGTTTGTTTCAGGTTTCATTATAGACTATGGAATATTGAACCTAGACTCATCAAAACATTTTCTTGAGCTTGCTTTTACACAGATCTTAGGCCCAGTTTCAAAGAATCCCGGACCAGTTTTGAGCAGTTTATGGGCTGACTTTAACATAAACCAGATCACAGTTAGCGGACTTGGCTGAAATTCACCCAGAATGTTTAAGTGAAGTTGAACCTGGAAGTGAAATGTTGCGAGTGAGAACCCAAGCAGACTGGAAAAAAAAAAAAAATTAGGAAAATACTGTGCATTGATCCTGCGGAACTTCAAACAACAGGATTTGACATCCTAAGAAGAATTCAATAAAAGCTAAAGAACCAGTTAAACTTTTTATTTCATTTGGGAATTTAGCTGTTACTTTTAAATAAACAGAGTAACCACTACATCAAACAAATTATTGAATGCAACCTGAGATTTTTGTGATGCCTGCGATAATTTAAGTGGCAGGAGAACGTCATATAATACCTTTAGGAGAAGATATTTAAAAGCTCTTAGAATTGATTTAGCTTGTCTGCTTTAAAATTAATGAGAGTTGTATTACTGTCTCTAGAAACAGTATGAGACAAATCCTGGACATTTATGGAAATCCCATGACTAGTATACAAAAACAGTGGGGTCCTAAAAGAAGCAGACTGTAGAGAACTTCTGCCTGAAGTTCTCTGGTTGCTTTGTAGCTGAGGCTGGACCTTAGGTTTCTAACATGTGTCTGACGCTAATTTTTTATTTACTTCCCAAAAATCACCATTTCTCTTAAAAATGGAAATACTACATTTTGTTCTGAAGAAGATATTTATGAGCTGGATAAGATGGGATATATAGTTTTTTACTGTAGTTTTACCTGTCACTGAACTGTACTTTGTTTCTATAGTCATAGAAAAGAGGTAGGCAAGATCATTAAATCTCAGACCCAGAATTCTTACTTGAGGTACTCTCATCGAAGTTTGTATAAGCAGTCTTTCTCATGCTATTTCTTTGATAAAACTGGCCAGTGAGTGAAGATTTTATTTTTGTTTCTTTAGATAAGATTCTGTCATTCCAACTTGTGGTTTTGTGGGGTGTTTTGGGGTTTGCTTTTTTTTTTTTTTTAACTTCAGGACACCAAACTCTTTCTAATATTTTCTTTTTCTGCCACACTCTTTTCTTGCTATTGCTCATTTCTGATATTTATACCTTGCTTCCCCTCTTCTGTCTAATGATGTACATGTCAAAGCAGACCACCTTTCAAAGTGCCCTATGAAAGAATAGCGGAGGGTGCAAGCCAGCAGCAGTTGATTTGAAACATTGAAATACGGAATTTTGAATATGAGGACAATGGCAATTGTCTAATTAAAACAGAAGCAATTAGAAATTTGTGTAAAGTAGGTTCTGTGTTTTGTGACAAAGGGAGCTGGATCTTCACAATTTACCACTTCCATTTTTTTTTTTAATTCTTATTATGTTTTTTTTTCAAGTATTACTTTTAGGTTCATAGCCCAAGAAGCAATTTTTTTTTTGCATCCTGCCTTCATGGTTGACTTGATTTCCCTAAAAATATTTTAATAGGCAGTTTGTTAGTAGGCTGACCTTTTGCTTTAGGAACATCCAACTGTGGGAATGCCACAAGGTCATAGGCCATATCTTCCGTGTTAAAATTAAAACATATCTAAGAGACAGAACTTGTGTTTAAAATATAGTTTTAGCATAATGAAACAGAGGGTTCAAAGGTCCTGTAGAATCTATAAACTGTTAGCATACAAGATCACTGGCTTTATGCCTTCTTCAGAAAATTTTCTGTAATTTTACAGTATTTTTATATTTGAACAGCATTAATTTAGAGAAAAACCAATATAACTGTTTTAATGTCACATATTACTTTAATCAATTTAGATTGAAGACCCATTTTCCTAAGTACTGTAAACCAGAGGGTCCACGCATGGGGTGCTTACTGACTCATACAGGTGCTGAAATCTGACTCATACAGGTAAAACAGGACTAATGCAGAGCATCACTGAAGCCATTTGTGACTGCAACAGCCTAAATGGAGACTAAACCTGAGAAGAACATAGGCAGGGAGAAAGAAGATGTGAAAGCTGATTGGCCTCTGAAGCAGCTTTCCTTTGGGAGGTCCCAAATCTCTTGGATTTAGAATAAAACAAGAAGTGACATCCAGAATTAAATCACTTCTCTCTGAGAGATAACATTTGTAAATAATTGGTTTTTTTGGAGCGTGTTTCTTACCTTTAGAGTAAAGTTGTTTAGTAATTTGGAGGCTGTAGCTAATGTCAGGATAGGCAAGGTAAGGAAGACATTTATTACTATTGAGAAAGAAAGTTGGGGGGAAAAAAGGAAAAATGAAAAAAAATTGCTCAGAACCACACAATCACAAAATGGTTAAAATAGGAAGGAACCTCTGGAGATCCGCTGGTCCAACTATCCTGCTCAAACAGGGTCACCTATGGCTTATTGTCCAGGACCGTGTTCAGGTTGCTTTTGAAGGAGGGAGACTACACAATCTTCTTGGGCACCCTGTGCAAGTGCTCAGTCACCCTTACAGTGCAAAACCCTTTTATGATGTTCAGAGGGAACCTTCTGTGTTTCAGTGTGTGCCTCTGCTCCTGCCATTGGCCACCACTGAGGAGAGCCTGGGCATGTCCTCTCTGTCCCTTCAGGTATTTTTATACTTCGATAAGGTTGCCCATGATCCTTCCCTTCTCCAGGCAGAGCTGCTGCATCTCTCCTAGCTTTGCCTTAGTGGTGCTATGCTTGAGGCATAAACATCTTCATGGCCCTTAGCTGGTAAGGCCAGTGTGTCCACTATATCCAGGATGTCCATGTGTCTCTTGAGCTGGGGGGTCTGGGGAGGGACCTGGCACTCCAGGCATGGAGTCATCAGGTCTGCATAGGAGACTAGAGAGGGCGAAGGATCACCTGCCTTGACCTTCTGGTAATGCTTTGTCTAATGCACTCCAGGGTAGCACACATCCTGTTTGCCACAAGAGTACAATGCTGGCTCATATTCAACTTGTTGTCCACCAAGAGATGCAGGTTTTTTACAAACTGCTTTCTAGTTGTGTGGTCCTCAGGATGTACCAGTGCCTGGATTTATTCCTCCATAGGTGCAGGACTTTGCACTTTCCATTCTTGAACTCCATGAGGTTCCTGTCAGCCTTTTTAAGTCCTTGATGGCTGCAGAATCCTCTGGCATATCAGACACTCTTCACAAATTCGTTTCATCAATAAACTTGCCTAAGGTACACTGCCCCATCATTCAGACCATTAATGAAGATGTTGAACAGGACTGGATGCAGTACTGACCCCAAGTTACAGTGCCATTTATTGGCATCCAACCAAACTTGTGTCACTGAGCCTGGATATTCATCCATTTTCAATTCACCTCATTGTCTGCTATTCCAAGCCCATACTTCATCACCTTATCTCTGAGGATCTTATGGCAGACAGGGTCAAAAGCCTTACTGAGGTCCAGGCAGACAATATCCACTACTCTCCCACAGTCTAGAAGTTAATCAAGTTGCTCAAGCATGAGCTCAATTATACATGTTTTTTTCAGAGTCTGGCTGTACTGGGAAAGCAGTGGTTCTGGAGAGTGGAGTAGGCAAAGTGCATGACCTTAAAGCAAGAAGAGGGAAGAGAAGTACCTGCTTAATCTCTGATAAAATGAAGACACACCTCTCTCAGAACCCTGTGAGAAAATCCACATCCCTTCCAACTTTAGCGAGATTTTCTCCCTTAGTGTCCCACTGCTGTTGACCTGGTTAGTGTCTTGTTACCTGCTTTTCTGGGACAGTGTTGTGCAAGCTCTCCTGAGAGGATTGTAAATGTGAAAGCTTTCCAAATCAGTCAGTGAGACCTGTCTTTTGGTGGTGTGAAAGAAAAGAAAGTAAATGAAAATAAAAAGAATAGAACATGTCCCGCCAGGAACCCCAAAAAAACCAGTTAAACCATTCTCTACCAAAATACACACTGGAAGCTATTTTCTACCTTGAATTAAGTTGTGAACAGTGGTAAATTATAGAACTTATGTAGTTCTTTTTGTGACAGCATGGTAGATACTTGCTCTTACCATTTGGTCCTGAACAAAGGAATTGACTCACATTTTAGATTTCCTGCAAATGTGATTCAACCTTTGATACTTATCACTACATCATTGTGCAATATGCTGTTTGTAGTAACTTCTCCGAGGGAAATTAAAAGTGGAAAAATATTATTTATCACCCCTATTTTTCTAGACTTCATGGTTTTGTCCTGACAGTCCTGTGTTGCTCTCTTCTCTGCTTTGCTTTTTTTTCTATTTGTTCAAATATTTTACTGACAATTCCCAAGCCTCTACCTGACTTTTGCTTTTTCGTTGTGTCCTTTGCTTCATTTTGCTTCTCCTTTTTTTTTCCTATTTTTTTTCAATTGTTCTGGTTTTATTTACTTCTACTTTTCTGTCTCATTTGTTTGGTTTTGGCTTTGGTTTGTGTTTATTTTCTTTTTTTTTTTTTTTTTTTAAATAATCTCTTTAATGACTTTTTGGTTGCGTTCCTTTTCCCCTTCCTCTGGTCTCCTTTGTTTCTGGCATAGTAAAGTGAGAATACTCTCAGTTCCCAATGAAGATCAATACAGGTTGAGGAAGAAAAATATTGTCCCTGGTTGCTTATATACTTATAGAAAATTTGCTTTTTAAACCTTAGATTGTTGATATAGGAAATTATATTTTTGGATACTTGAAGGTTCTTCTGAAGCTGACAAAGGAATGAATATTTGGGAGAAGCTGGACCAAAAATTGGAACCATATCACACCATCTTTTTTCTAGCATTTAACCAAAAAGAATGCAAAGAGAATATTTTTTTCATATTGCTTTAATATATGTCTATAGAACATTAAATTCTATTTTAAACATCTTTTATGCAAAGAGTGCCATGTGTTTTGAAAAAAATTAATTTAGTCTCTCAGTCTTTTGGTAGGAGTATTATTATCATCTGTATTTCACAGATGTGTACCTAGCTGGAGCCAGTGTTCTCCGTACTATGCCTATAAATCAAGGGCATCTGCCTTCTTGAATATTGTTGAGGTGTTAATAGGTTGGGAGGCACAGATGGAAGTAGTCACCAGATGGAGGTATTGTTAGTTTAACTGAATAAATAGGAAGATCATGGTGAAATATTTGTTATTACTTGTGGTGCTGGTTTTTTTAATATATATAATAAGGAGATTAAAAAAGTGATATTCTGTGCCTGACTCTTCAGTTGTTGCCAACTTCAGTGATTTTATCAGACGTCTCATGATAGTGGTATTTTACTTGAAGTCTAGTCCTTGGAATCAATTATCATCTGATAATCTTAGCGTTCATTTAAAAATAAAATTGAGTTTCTGGGCTTCATGAATATAGAAGAAAACTTGAAAACATGGATTGAATGCACATGAAAGGCCCAGACACAGTAAGGAAAATAATCCAAGCGCAATTTTTTAAAATTATGTTTTAAAATAGCTGCATCACCTGAGGAAGACTGACTTGCAATTTTTTTAACCTTATAATATGTACTGACTCCTAAGTTTAGAAAAGGTAGGCACCCATGTAGGTAACAAATAACGTTATATGACAAAACAGAGAAAAAAGAGAACTAGGAAATGAATCAAAATGGATACTCCTGTAATGCAAAAGATGTTCATATTTCTCTATCTTGTACATTGATTTTTAGCGGGATATTTTCTTATCTCAGGTAGGTTATGTGGAACAGTCACATTATGCTTAATTTGTTAATTGTTAATTTGGGAAAAAATATATATACTACTTTAATGGCAAATACCATGCAGTTCTAGAGGTCTTTCCTCCTAAAGACTGAGTTAATAGCAAGATGGAATGAAAAATTATTGAATGAGCCATTAGAAAAGGGGTAAGGAGTTTACATGTTGTTCTTAGATGTGTACCCTGCATTATTTGCTCTCCCAAATTCCCCCTGAAAAAATGCAGTGCCCGTATTGGATTAATTTTCAGCGAGTATTGCACCATTCTAAGTTCATGATCTGCCCTGCACTCCTATATTTTCTGTTTAGGCTGGCTGGAGTAGCACTCAGTGATTACTGCCAAGCTGAAAGGGAACAAAAACCAGAGACTGGCACACAGGTTCCTGCTTCTCTTTGAGTGGACGATTTACCTCCTCATTTCTCTGGTGGACCTCAGAATAGCCCATAAGTGGAAGATAATTTTTGTGGGGCTCAGATTTGGAATGTATTTTGTACCTGCTGAACAGGGAAGTGGGAGGCCGGGGAACTCCTTCATGCATTCTTCCCAAACCTCATAGAGAAAGTGTTCCATTCAAAATGAAAGCTTGTCTTTTGTTGCTTTACAAGGTGCCATATAAAGAAGGCAAAACTTGTTTCCTCTGTTATCTGTTATTGCTGTATCGCATCGAGGTAGATTTGGGATCTGAGGGCCTCCACAACACACAGCTCCATCACAGCTGCTGGAGTTGGCAGTGTTGCAGCAAAGCCTGTAAATATAGACAATCTGTTTTAAAAGTTGTCCCTGTGTAAGGTAAAATTATTAAGGAAACACTAGGTCTTGTTAATTCTTTTTTCCCTTTGAAAACTTAATTTTAGTAATGAGGAATAGGAAGGTTTCTAGTACAGGATGGTTATATTCACAGTGGGAATAAAAGCTATTCTCCCCAGCATACATTTTTGACCAAAAGATTTAATATTCAGGGTAAAAAACAAGTGGTTTTTCTCTAGTTAACGTAAGTCCCTGTTTTATTTTTTTTTTTTCACTATAAAGAAAAATATCAAAGGAAAACTGAAAGCAAAAAGGCAGTGCATGAAAACAGGGAGATTCCCAGAAAAATGAATCCCTCTAAAATAGGTAGAAAAGTATAACCATGTACTTGTTAGGTTGTTCCCTATGGATTTTCTCTTCTGAATTCTTTGTTATTGCAAGTTAAAATCAACTACTTGAACATTTTATCTAAGAATTTAAAATACATATCTAGATATCTTTAAGTAGGTTACCTGTGAACTAAAATCAAAAAAATACAGTATCTATAGAACCATGACTTTAAAAATATGCACTAGAGTTCAGATCTTGCAGGTCTGAGCTGCAGTCTTGTTATGAGTGTAGGGAAAAAAGGAACATGGATGAAAGAAATTGAGCAATGATTAAGAGAATGCATGGGTCCTGAGATCCTAGTATTTTGAAAAGTAAAAAAGGTACTTATTTGATCATGGAGGTTAGGCTAGGCAAATGAAACTATCTAAAAGATTACATTTTAACATTAAAACCCTGTAACCTCTGGAAATAAGAAATAATGAGGCCTTGCAGTTCTGGTATCAAAAGTGGAATCTGCAAACATTTATTTAAAAAGAGAGAGAGTGACAGGGGTATTATTACATGACATGCAGACAGATTAAAATATTATACAATTTTGAAGCAGTGAAAATACATATAAATATATAAGCTTACACTTTGAAAGAACATGTGTATGTAAGAGGAAAAAGAAGGGCAAAAATGCTCTCATGGCCTTCCAGTGTGATGTCTGAATGCAATTAAAATCTCCAGTTTTGATGCTGTAGCAGGTCTTTGACAGTCAGCCATCTGAATACCATTTTGACAGCTCAGACACCTTTTTATGGTCACGCCATAGGAAGAACAATTATTTTGTACCCATGTCTGGGAAAAAACCTCACCAGAATCCCTTCCTCCTCCTGCTGATCTGAATGTTTTGTTTGCTCTGTCATAGTAATTTACCCCTTGATATGTGTGCTAGGGAAGCCCTACAGATATGCCTGCTAAATGTTATAATTTACAGATACAGCAGAATCAGCAAGATAAGCTTAAAAAAATTGAGATGGAGAGGGAAAATAGAACTGTATTGTCTAAACTGTTACTCATGGAAGCCATTTCAGAGTGGCTTGACAAAAAGAGTTTAACTGGATAGGAAATTCTGGACTCAGGTCCTGAATCTGCTCCCATTAAAATCAAAGGTAATTTTTGACACTGAAATAGGCAAAGCAGAAGAGCATCCTGAATGTTGCATTGCAGCACTTTCAGAATGATTCAGGATGTTCTTCCTGGCCTGATTACCTCTGATATTATTTCGAACTATTCCATCAGCTCCTCTCAGTGTCTGAAAATAATTGATCTCTTATTATATACTGGTGTAATAGAAGCTCCAGCTCATCAGAGTTTTCACAGAACACATACACTCCTAAGCAGCAAAAAATTACTAGTAAGTATTCCTTGGTTTTCACCTTTTCTATCAGCAATTTGCACTGATACAGTGTCTTTAATGCAGAAACCATTAAAATACAAACATCCCAGAGGTTTGATTTCATCAGTTCATTCTTACTCTAAATACAGACTTCTTACATTTGAGGAAACTGTGCTGCAGCGTCTAGAAAAGAAAAGACCATAAAATTAGAATTTAAAAATGATCAAGAGACTGGATTAAATTTCTTCCATTCCCTTTCCTTGCTGAAGCTTTTGTCACTGAAATACAAATGTCATGAATGTAAGAATAAAACATCTCAGGCATTAGGATTCTGTGATAGCTCATTCACATGACAATGACTGCACTGAGAACAGAACATTTTGCAGAATGTAGCCATTCTTGTGGCAAAGATTATAATGACAGGGAGAAATGGTGCAAAATTAACCAATTCTTGCATCTTCCAACAGTAATCTAACAAGCCTCCTTGTATTCTGTATAATGTGTTATATTAGACCCAAAGAGAGGGTGAGAGGGTGAGAGAGAAAGAAATGAAATACTGCACACCTTGAGTCATAATTAAACTTATCTGCTTAGCCCAACAGTAAGAAATCAGCTTCTGCCTGTGCTGTTGCCAGCAGGTGCCACTGTAACAAATAGGATAGTACGCTGAAGATTTTGGAAGAATTAGATGTTGCTGGGGCTGGAATATAAGAAAGCTCAGCCAGTCCTAGGGAGCAGTAGCTGGAGCCCCAGGGCCCTCTGACAGCTGTGGGGAGGTCACCTCATCTCCCTGGGCCTCGTGTCCTATATGCAGGGCATGGTGATGGCATAGGGCTGGTGTTTGAAGGGTGACAAGACCCTCCCCAAGACTATGCCATGAGCTTCTATAATTTCTGCAGTAAGAACTGGTATATTCAACCCATGTTAATTTCAGGCCTTCATCTGATTAAGTCATGATAGTGATGCCTCAGGCAGCAGTGGTGTGTTTTCTTTTAAAATACAGCCCATTCTGTATATTTGACCAGAGAGTAACAGGGTCACAAAACGAGTATTGCTCCTCTCTTGGCGCAGTTGCATTTTAGCTGTTGGGAATGTGTGTAACCCTCTCCTTGCCAGCTTCCTCTGGAGTGGTGCTGTAGGCTCTGGGTCAGCCCCAGGGTGAGCTTGCAGCTGGCTGTGCTCTCCTGCCCCCAGCACAGCTCTTGCTGAGGGCCTGGGGATGCTGTTTTTAGTGCGTGTGTGTTTCCTTACAGGCATTTCCTGCTTTGGCCAAACATCAGTTGGGGCCTTTTCTGTACAGGAGTTTGGCTTCATTTAGGTATTTTTTTTGTGAACCATCGATATTAAATCTTGTCTCATGAGACTATTTCATCCTGGCTGTATCTGAAAATGCTTCACCACAAAAATGTAAGGCTTTAGTAGTCTGACAACCTCAAGCAGGTTTACTGGTGTAACTCTATGCTCACCTCTGGTTTCAGGGCCCCAGAGTGCCATTTTTTTGAAATTCAAAAGGGAATCTGCTCTTCTGTAGTAGAATTTGGGGAAAGGAAAGCTCTGGGTTTACATTCTCTTCTGCACTCCTGGAGTGATGAGAATAGCAGGGGAGTGAAACCTTTGCAAATTTTGAGACAGTGCTGTATCAGTTCGTGCAAGAAATTATGCAGTGATAGACTCTATAGGAAAATGGATTGTTCCCAGGCTACATTCCTGTAAACAAACTGAATGTGACCACTGCCATTCGTTTCCAACATTCGTGTCACTTCTGCAAACAAATGTCCATCTGTGCAACGACTGCGGGCTACTGTACAAACCACAGATCTTGGCTTTCTGGCATCACAATCTGATAAAGATTTATTCCTTTTTGCCTTCAAAACTTACTTAAAAAAGATGAGTTTCACTACACAGAAGTTGCTGCACAATTTCCAATTTCCCATTGCATTAACTTTTAATAGACTTATTTCTCCTTGTGAATAATAAGAAAAAGTATTCCTGATGCATAGCCTCTAACCTGAATCATTTTTGGCTCTCTCTGCAAGTGCTGATGAAGACCATCCTTCCCTGAATCCTTCCCTTCAGTCTTTATCTGAAATATTGCTAATGTGGGCCTTATCAGAGATACACAGTGTGGCTTCTCCCCTAATTTTCCTACTCCTGCTCTAACATCCAAGGGGTTTGTGCTGTTAATTAACATCTAGAAATACTCTAGCGATAGAATGTCTATGTTCTGTTGGTTCCAGATTTCTAACATTGCTCTGTTAGTGCTCATACATCCCTAATTTACATGAGGGATGCTCGTGAGTCAGATAGGGGATATGTCTACCTTAGCTGAAGTTTGTCCTAAGAAGTAGAATTTTTTTATTGTCCCTTGAAGAGCTGGGAAAGGTTATAAAATGACAGCTCCCCTTTGTTCTGGTCTTGAAGTTGGTCATTTCTATTAGGTCTTATTGCTCTTTTCTGAGGTATTGGCCCATTTTTCACTCATGAAAAACTGTCAAAATATTTACTCCCAAATGTAAACTAAAGTAAAAAGCTCATATTGTTTGATAGGAATATCTGCTGCATTGTTTAATCCTCTCTTAAAGCTCTTTTTTCAGCTGTTGTGCCTAGAAGTCACAACTGCTTGGCAATGGTATGCTTATAAAAGAGTCAGCTTTTCTGCTCAATCCATTTTATTTTCATTTCTCTCCTTTTTCCAGCCAGCATGAGCTTCATTGTCTGCTTTGTTCACCTGCAGCATCCGATCTGACAGCTCGGCTGTGAATCCTCAGGGACAGGGAGATTTTTCCACTTGTCTGTGTTGTACCTATCACAAACCAGCACAATTCCTTGACTGCTACACCATAAATAATGATAACATGACAAAAACACTGTGCAGAAAACGAGCAGAACTAGAAAGTAATATTTTGGTAAACCCTACTTTTTTGGCTCTGCTCTTCAAGAATCTGTAAAACCAGGATTCCTGAGCAGTTGAAAACTCACATGTATCTGTGAACTCTTTTGTTTTCATTTGAATTTAGGCAAAGCTTAGCCCTAGCCAGGTTTGGTCAAAAAGTCACTGACCTTAGAACATTTCTTTTAGAGTAGCACTTATAGGAGGATCTGTGGAAAAGACACTGCTCAGTTCTTGCAAAAATACTGCTCATTATATGGAACATTTAAATGAATACAAGATCAACCATCCCCCCATCCACCCTCCCCCCCAAAAATTCAGTGGATTTCTGTACAATTAGCATTCTGTAACAGAAGGGAAGATTCTGAAACAAGGGATTCCTTTCCCTCTCTTCTGTGTGGGCTCAGAAGACAGAAGTTAGTGTCCACTGGGAATAGGAACCTAAGCTGACACATGGAACATATTCCTTAGCAAGAAGAGGAGAACAAAAATTATTTCAAAATAAGAAAATATTGCTTGAAATACATTTTATTCATTGTGGTAGAAGAGTTGGATATGAGCAGTGTAAATATACAGCTATGTCTTTTAGCTTTAATTCTTTTGCAAGTTTACCCATTCATCTGTTTCAGAGTTCCAGGAGCTTGTTTATGCAATGTCTTCAATTAGTTTTTGATCTGTCACTATAAAGTCCTGGAAAATTATTCATTTTGAGAGATTTCACTGTTTACTTTTGCATTTTAGATTTTCTCAATCCAAGGTTCTTCCTAGCTTTGAATTTATTAATGTATCCTTCCATTCAGATACATACATACATACATGTATATGTATTTATACATGTGTGCATATATCTGCATGAATATGAATTTAAATGTATGTTTTTATATATAATTCTACATTTGAATGGCAGTAGTATTCTAAATTTTACTTCCTTTCGGTTGAGAATTAAATTATATTTATCCCAGAGGCTCAACCATCTATTTTTCTAGGTACTAAACCTTGGCCTTCCTCACTGGAGAGAGACTATGCTCTATTTTCTCATTCAGTTTAGCCTTTCATTGCTAAGCTCTTTTGATTTGTGATAGAATGACATAATTAAAAATTGCAGCAACTTTGATAATGCAGAGAAAATGTCATTAATTTAAACCAGTTTATTTTTTTTTAGGCAGATGTTACTCAGTTCCATAAGTATTTTTTGTAGAATTAGATTAGGAATGGATTTCAGACAAGAATTTTGGATTTCCAGATCACAAGCAGATGAATTGGTGCATCCCATGTTCAGGGTCTGTTATATTTTGGGTAATAAAGCAGTGAGCAAATACTATGCCTGAATTGTTCTTTAGAAACTTAGAAATTAATTTGAGTGTGTTGAATGATACTGTTATTTTTTTAATCTTGCTTATGAACAAATCAGTTATTGCAGAAACTTCCTTTCTCCAAATTCTTCTGATGAGAATATACTCCAGCAAAGTTCTTTCTGACATTATTTTAGACTGGTTTCATTCCATGTTTAATTTCAGCGTTCATAAATCAATTACGTCTTGCTGTGTAATCAGGTACCTTAGGGGCTAGGCCCAATAATTGTTCCGATTTATATATTTTGCTCAGCTAATATCACACACAGATTTAGAGCTGGATTCCACTTTTCCTTACAAATGGGTGTTTGAAGTAACTCTGGTGAGATTAGCAGAGTTGCATTCATGCAAATGAGGGGAGAATCAAGCCCATGATCTGTCAAACTACATATATTAAGATAACATGCAGACCTTTTTCTGCAGTCTAAAAAAAATATTTTATGATATCTTTCCAATGTGTCTGTTTGGCTGATTTACAGTATTGGAAAGCCAGGAAATTTCTAAAACTGAATCCATATAAGACAAAATTCCTTTGATTGGACCTTATCCCCAATCCATCAACACTCTTCTATCACTTTTAAAGTTGGCAGTTCTTGGATAGCATCTGTCCCAGGGGTGAAAACCTTGGGTTTGTGTTTGTCTTGATTCTGTCTCTTCTGGACAATGTAAATATAAATATTAAACTGTCATGTTTTACTCAGAGATATAACAAACCTGAAATCTGTACCAGTTTTTGAGGGTGGTCAAATATTAGAGCAGATCTGAAGAGTGCATGAGAGGATGTTTGGACATGTGTGTGTTAGTATATGCCTGGACCACTAATAATCATCTTCTTATGAGATGAATTCTTCAGCAGCTTCAGAATGCGCTGAATTCTTTCATGCATCTTCTCAACATAGTAACACTTGATCTGTTCATTTCCCTGAATAAATATTATGTATCCATAAAATGTCATATTGATTTTTAAATACCCCTTGCAAACTTCATGCTGTACACATCCTTATCCCATGTGGCTTTGAGAACTACTGTTAGCTTTTGCCCTGCTTCACTTGTTTATATATAAGTAGTAATCATTTTTTCAACATTTTTTTGATTAATTTTAAATCTCAGTGGATCTGGATTTCAATGAATTTATTTCTGCTTCTTGGTTTGTTTTTATGATAATTCAAGCAGTTGTGTTTTACTGACATGTTAGTGAAAAAATGCTTGTGTGTCAAAAAAATGTTTTCATGGAAATAACATTGTAATTTCATATGGGGTTTCAGGCTAGCATGCCTCTGGAAGAATAATATAAAACAGCTTACAAATTAACTAATCTGTCACACCTAAGCAAGAAAAGCCACTCTTAAATACCATAGATTCTTAAGGAACATATTTGTTCCATACATTTCCTAAATCCTGAAATGCAAGAGAACTGTGCTTGCCCCACTAATAGTCTGCAAACATAAAAAAAAATTAATGTAGTAGTCACTTTATTAATTTGTTTTCCATTCTGATCCAGGAGACACTGTTTTTAGCTGACATTTAGTTTTTTTGAAAGATGTGAAGTTTGTTGAGAAGGAACTCAGTTCTTCACTCTTCTAAGGACTCCAATTAATGGTTTTTTTCCTGCTAAATTCTTCATTGCTTTGGCCTTACACAATTTAGGTAATTTCTTTTGAGTCAAATGTTGGAAACCATGATTCTTGGCCTACTGCTTTTTCACTGTCACCCCCTTGCAGTAAATAAAATCACTGGAGGGACTTGGTGACAGCAGTACCAAGTAGAAAATGTAACCTTAGCATCATTTGAAATGAAAGTAGATGCAGCAAGGAAATATTCTATTAAAATTAAACCCCACTTCAAGCAAAGCTCTTTAATTGGGAAGCAGCCCAAGCACAAAGGCTTCACTTCCCAATAAAGAAACTATTATGCTAATTTTTGTAGCCCCCCTACAACCCTTGGGTGGATCTGAAGTTAGTTGTTGTTATTCTGGCCAGATTTTCCAACCACATTCATTTTGCTAGATTGCTTTTGTATGAGAGAGTGGGTTGATATGCTGCAAGTGTTACTAATTCTATTGAATCACATTTTTTCCTTTTAAACAGAAGATCAAATACTCAAACCACTTTCTATTTTTAAAATGCTATATTTCCATAAACAAAAGTAGTCATTTGAATAACCACCTTATTAAGATTTGGTGTTCCTGAGATGGAGTCCTGTTTCTCCATGTTTATTACTAACCACAGCACTAAATTATGCAAATCTTAAAAGTATGTTTCAAAAAAGGCCTATATAATTTAGCTGGTTGAGATTTTTATTTTTAATCTGTGGGTGTGATTTTAGTGCTGACAGAGGTAAAGATTAAAAATCCATTAGAGCTTCCACAAGGCAGTCAGAAAGGTGTTCTTAAGGCCAAAGCAGAGCTGGACCCATAATCAGCCTCTAAAATGTATTCCTTCCAGAATATTCTGGAGCAGATTAAAAAATTGCATAGGGCAGGAAGGATCTTCTACTTCCTGAGCAGAACTTTTGCTTTGACAGGGCTTTGCAGAGCCACAACCCTGACAATGCTGCTTAGGGCTCTTTCAAAGGGCTGCCTCTCTCTAGTGGGAGTGGGGAACACAGGATTATGTAGAAAGATGGACGCATGGAACAAGTGGCACTTCAGGTAGAAAAGTATAAATATCCAGTTCAGTCTCATACCTGGACTTTAGAGAGACCAGAGTTCACTTTTAGGGAGGCACTGACAGACACCCAGCCCTCCCAGACCCAGACTGTAGAGCCTGTGGACTCAGCTTCTGTGTTTTGGAAAGAGAAGTGATGCTGCTGCTGTCACTAAGTATGATGAAGAAAATGTTTTTCCTTGGTTTATTGCCTTAAATCCAAGTGATTTAGCATCTCTGCTATGCATTCAATCAGGATCTCGGCCACTGTTGTTTTAAATACAGAGTATATCATTCATTCATTCCTGAATTCACACAACTTTACCCTTTTTGTGGAGAAGAGACTATGAAAAAATACCTCATTAAAATTTTCCTTACTTTCCTTACATGTTTATTTACTTTCTGTCTCCATTTATAACTCTATTTTTATTCCACTGTCTGTTATTTTTTTCCAATCTTTTTTCCCATTTTTTGCTCTTCATCTGTTCCACAGTATATTGTGTTTCTACTTCCCTCTTGTTTTGGAAAGGCTTTTCAGATTAATTTTTGCACTTCATCTTATCACCTTCTTGCTTCTCTATCTCCTTCTAATGTATTTTTCTCACACTGTCTTTGCTTTTACTTCCATTTCTCTCCATTTTCTCGCTTGCTTCCCATTTCTGCGTTTCCTTTCTATTCTCCAGAATTACACTAAAACACAGCACAAATAAATGTCTTTGAGGGGACTTTTATCTTTGCAAGTGTTTTATAGCCATGAGATGCTGCTCCCCACCACCTTTGCAGAGATTTATATACAGACTGTGTGCTCAGATCCCTAAATGCACATTCAGCTGCTTAGCATTTATGTCTGAGCTTTAATAGTTTGAACTTCATTCTTGAGTTAAGTACAATGACCAAATGTTCTCCTGTACTCAAATCTGCAAACTTGTCATAGAGGAGAAAGTCACTGGTAATGAACTTTCATTTGAAAAACAGAAAATTATAGAGCTCCTTTGCCTGTTCTACAGCAGTCAGGGCCCTGCTGTTCTGAGAGTTTTCTATTTAATCTTGAATGATAAGCCAGCCTAGCAATGGAGAAAGCACTCCTGCACAATTGCACCACATGGCCTCAAGCCTGGTAGAGCTCCTGAGAGCTGGTGTCAGCCCCCAGGAACCCTGGGCACCTGTGAGCTGGTGGGTGATGGGTTTTTACCAGAATGCAGCTGATCATACAGAGTTCATTTACTCAAAGGAGCAAACAGGGAGTTTGCTTCTGACAGCAGAAGTGAGATAATCCAGAAAAGTCAGAATGGTAATCCAGAAAAGTCAGAATGGTACGTTTTTGACTTAGATTGTGAAAAGGGATTTGTCCTCTCACTATCTTAGAAAGGGTCTCATCATACTAATGAGGTCTGTCCCTGGCAATCTATTGCTTCAGAAAATGAATCCTATGTTGTAGCAGTAAGGATGTTTTGTCATAATGTCTGAATTTTGTGTGTTTTCTTTTAGGCACCTTTCTGTGGTGCTACTTTTTTTGTTGTATGTCTATCTATGTCTATTCCCTAATCAATGATCAATTTTAATTTTTTTTTAAACTTCTTTTTAGCTCTGCTTCTCCAGGGGTACTACTGCTCACCAATTTCATAATGGAGAAAAATCTCCAAATTTTCTGACAGCTGGAATGTGTGGCTTTCCTTCATTATCTTCATCCTACGCCTGTGTCGAGAAAAAGAAATCTCAGTTCCTCCTGGAAAGCACAGATCTTTCACCAATTTCACACTAGCAAATGTCTTCATATGTTTCCATAGTAAGTGGGAGATTTCATAAGAAGCTTTGTGGACAGGCAGTGGCTCCTTCATTTGTGGCTAAAACATTTGTTGCTTTTGCAATTTGCAGTGATTGCTTAAGAAAGGAATGGTTTGGTTTTGGAAAGCTGCTTTGAGTTCAGTGGGTTCTGTGCATAGTTAACGACAATACTTTAATTTTGTGGTGGGGGTGGTGATGCAGCTTGTTCTTCTTGGAGTCTTTGCTGCATTCTTACAAATTACATGTCACAGGAAGCCTGTTTTTGGTTTACTTCAAATTTAAAGTAATCCCCTCCCCCTGCTTTTATTAGACCAAGAGTCAATTCCAGGAGCTCTGGTGGCAAAAAGCAGCTGAGCAACAAATATGTCTGATCCCTGAAGATTATCTGATAAATCTCCAGTGACTAAGGGCAGATGTTCTGGCTTCTATGCCATCTCCTTCCAGTGCATGGGAACTGGGAGTACAACCAAAATGTGACTGTGTTCAGAAGATTTACATTTACCAGAAAAAACTCTTACTCTTACTCATCATTTTTGGAACTCTGCCTGGGGTTAGGTTGGCACAGTGGTAGGAGGGTGACAAGTTGGTTAAAAATCTACTTTGTTCTCTGCTTCTCAGTCTTCAATGTGAAGATTAAGAAAGAATCTGATCTTCTCACATTTTTGTTTGTTTTCTTGTTTTACTTTAAAAAAAATCAAAAGAGTAATAGATGAAGTAGTGAATAGTATTGCATGGAAGCAGAAAACTCTGAAATATAAAAACAGGCTAAAAATTAATGTGAAGTGCAGCTGACACAAACACACCATTTTTGAAGCCCGTGCTGACTTTGTATGGCACTACCTCCATCCAGCAGAGTTTTAATTCTGGGATGCCTGCACCAGGCACTGCTGTTGTTCTGGCTTGGATAGAGCTCACACAAGGCTGCACATGGATGCACAATGGAGCCTGAGAGCTTGGAATACACACATGGCAATG